>NC_084618.1:63977989-64082989 GCF_033978795.1 Nerophis ophidion
AGGTTTCGGTGAGAAAATTGTGGTTAAAAAGTCAGTTCCTACCGGAGAAAAGCTGAGCTTGTGCCGTCCATGAAGCTGCCGTCGACTCCCCTGAGACACTGCGCGTCAAGACACCCGTGGAGACACCCTTCCGACTATCAGGTAATATTAAACTCACTAAAACACTAACAACACAATAGAAAGATAAGGTATTTCCCAGAATTAACCTAGTAAATGTGTCTAAAAACATCGGAATCCGTCCCAATGCAATTTTTTTTTCTAGTCCGTCGCTATCAATATCCTCAAACACGAGTCTTTCGTCCTCGCTCAAATTAATGGGGAAATTGTCTTTTTCTTGGCCCGAATAGCTCTTTTTGTTGGAGGCTCCAATTAAAAACAATGTGAATATGTGAGGAGCTGTCACGCCAAATTTCTTCCCCCCCTACAAACCCCCCCCCCCCCATTTACTTCCGGGGTCATGATTAATACAGACGTTTTGTTAACGCTATATTATAAAAATATAGCGCTATATTATAAAAATACAGACGGTTTGTCAACGCTATATTATAAAAACAATTAAAAAACAATTTACAAACACAAGCTATGGGGCTTCACGGTGGCAGAGGGGTTAGTGCGTCTGCCTCACAATACGAAGTTCCTGCAGTCTTGGGTTCAAATCCAGGCTCGGGATCTTTCTGTGTGGAGTTTGCATGTTCTCCCCGTGAATGCGTGGGTTCCCTCCGGGTACTCCGGCTTCCTCCCACTTCCAAAGACATGCACCTGGGGATAGGTTGATTGGCAACACTAAATTGGCCCTAGTGTGTGAATGTGAGTGTGAATGTTGTCTGTCTATCTGTGTTGGGCCTGCGATGAGGTGGCGACTTGTCCAGGGTGTACCCTGCCTTCCGCCTGATTGTAGCTGAGATAGGCGCCAGCGCCCCCCGCGACCCCAAAAAGGGAATAAGCGGTAGAAAATGGATGGATGGATGGAAGCTATGGGATGAAGCATTTACTTCTGGGGTCACGTTTCCTCTTATGTCATCTCATAGCTTGTGTTTGTAAAAAAAAAATTTTTTTTTTTAATAATATAGCGTTACAAAACGTCTGTTTTTTTATAATATAGCGTTATATTTCTATCATATAGCTTTAACAAAACGTCTGTATTAATCAAAACCCCGGAAGTAAATGTGTGTGTGGGTGGGGGGAGGAGTGGGGGGTATTGGGGGGGGTTGTAGGGGGAAGAAATTTGGCGTGACAGAGCCACCGAACATGTGACGTCATCGTCTGCGACTTCCGGTAGAGGCAGGGCTTTTCTCTTAGCAGCGAAAGTTGCGAACTTTATCGTGGATGTTCTCTACTAAATCCTTTCAGCAAAAATATGGCAATATCGCAAAAAATGGACCTGCTATCCCCGTTTAAATAAGAACATCTCATTTTAGTAGGCCTTTAAAGTACAGTATGTGTGTAACTTGTTGCATGGATGACATCAGCAGCTGCACACACACACACACACACACACACACACACACACACACACACAATGTTCCTGTTCCCTTCCTTGGACAATTGTGTGGCTCACTCTCCATTGTGGAAGCCATGTCAGCTGCACATGTGTGCTGGCTATAAAACAACTAAAAAGCATCCCTTTCCTGGCTATAGCTGGGTCACAAATGGCCTCATATAAACACAGGACACACCTTTTTGGACATATCCTCCTGACCTTCCACCCCGTCATAGAACTCTTCTTTCCGTTTTGCCAGGGGAAAAACAACACACAAGTCCCATCATTGAGCAAAGAAAATGAACTTTTTTTGGGGGGGGTGTTTGCACTCTCAACTTGGTGTCTTTTGTGTACCCTCACACAACGTGCCTCCTCGCTCGGTTTCCCATAGCATTGTCATGACAACAGTGTGTACGCAACCCCACACACACACACACACACAAAAAAAACGGAGAGTTAGTTTGCAACTTTGTAATCGGGAGTATTTTTCAAAGAAGTGAAAGTATATGTTGTTAAGCGTCCCCGGCGAGCAACAAGTGCACAGCAACAAAAGAAGGTGCATGCTTACACGTTCCTACCTTGTTTTTGCAGCGACTCTTCCCTCCAAACCTTCTCGTTTCGGATGAAATCCCGTCAACGAGTCACACGGATGACTTCCAGAGAGTTTTTGCAAACTTTTTCTCCCCCCCACAGCAGTAACAGACCGCACGACCGAGAGTCCGGCGAAGCACCGCGCGTCATGTGGGGTGGCCCGGGTGGTAATCTCCGCCCAGGTTTGTGTTCGCTTCTACGAGAGGATGCTCCGCCCCGCCCGCTTCGAGCGCCCTCGGGGATAAATCACGCCAACACCAAAAGGTGCATGGTTTGTGTCTGCTGATTGATGGCAGAGGGAGCTCCAAGTGTCGTTATGATGATTAAAAACCTGGGAATGTACTTTTTTTTCCCCCTCCCCCACTGCGTTTTCAATTCGACAAAGTCAATTATGATGAATTATTGTGCAAATGACAATTATCCTAATGGGACGTTTGAAGTCCTCCAGGCGATCATTAGGGTGACTGTAGTGGCCCAACAGAGCTAATCCCGGTTCAAACAACACGCCTGACACCAGCATTAAGAAATAATCCACCATCACACAAGTTTCACATGCAAAATAACACGTTATCCTAATTACATATGCATTCTAGAGAAGTGAAGAAAAAATATTGACTGATATTAGTTATTATTGTTGTCATTGTTATATTATCAATTATATTTTTCAAGATGCATAAATGAAGTAATTATAATAAAACAAATAATAAAACAAAATTATTCAATTAAATAAAATAATATTTTATTATTTCTATTTTATATTTTTTTTTAAGTTATACAATTATTATTTGTAGTAGTAATATCGCAAGTGTTGTTTTATTAGTATTATTAATATTTTTGTAATGGTTTAGTATTAGTGTTTTTATTATCCACGTCTCATTTGTTTTCTATTTTTATAGAAATTAAAAAAATATACACAGCATTTGTAATTATTAGTAGCCTAAATTGTAGAAATATTATTATTAACATTCGTTGTAAGAGTAGTGTCAGTATTAAAAGCTGTTTAAATACACCGTATTTCCTTGAATTGCCGCAGGGCATATTATACACGCCTACCTTGAATTACTGCCGGGTCAAACTTGCTTCGCATTATAATTAGCGCATGCTTAGTATTACCGCCTGGTCAAACTCGTGACGTCACGAGTGACACTTCCCCTGTCATCATTTTCAAAATGAAGGAGGCTGATTTCAATACCGGTAATTTGAAATCGCATAAAGGGAAGAAGATTAAGAGCTATTCAGTAGGATTTAAGGTCCAAGCCTACATCACACTCATTTTTTTACTGCATGTCTTTGGTAAGTGCCGGAGAGAGAAGAGGTTTTAAAATGATTAGCGCATGCTTACTTTTACCGCATGCCTTTGGTAAGCGCAGGAGTGAGAAAAGGTTTTCAATTAATTAGTGCCCCGGCGGCAATTCAAGGAAATACGGTAATAAAACAAATAATATTGTTTGGCATCAAAATCATTCAATAATATGAAAATATATTACGTATCAGCACCTATTATTCTAAATTTTAACATACATTTTTAACAAATCATTTTATTAGTACATGTAGGAGTACTTTATTATTGTTAACAATAGTACTGTAGTACAGTAGTCGTATAAGAGCATCATTAAGTAGATACAGTAAATACATGAAACATAAGTCAAGGTAAGAAATCCAACAACATAATCAATGTAAAATAATTATATTAATTTTAAAAATAGACTCCAGCACCCTCCCGCGACTCCAAAAGGGACAAGCGGTAGAAAATGGATGGATGGACATTATTATCATGTCTAGTTTTTGTGTGTACTTATTGCCTTGATACATTGTGCTTGTCAATTTTGTTGGTTCATACTTCTTGACACTAGATGGCAGTAAAAGGACAGAAATTCATCTTGTAGATGAGCGAACGAAAATTAGGGTTTTTTGTATTTTTTATTCAATGAAACATGAGATGTATTAGAAAATAAAATAAGTAATGTCATAATTAATCTAAAACAATTTATGGAATCTATATTTGAGCAAAGACGATGCCGGATATCCTCATGGTGACCGCTATTTTGAACAGGGGAATTGTAGTTTTCTTATCTAGTATTCTACATTACATTTTACGTACTTTACGTGCCATGTCTATGGGAATATATCCCATCCTACGCATTTGTCGCACTATCTTCTTGAAGAACTGTGTTCGGTGGTGATTCCGCTTCCTACTGAGACGGTTGTGGAGGTAAAGCGGCGCTATCTCATCCGTTACTTTAACGACCTGACGTTTTGTTTTAAAAAAAATAAAGAAAACCCTATCGTTTGACACAGATGTCTGGGATATGTTTGGCAAGCGGAGAATGCCGAGCTAACGCAGGGAAAGTTCCGTTTGGCTGCAGCACGACGCGGGAACAACTTAACCTCTCCATGGACGTTAAAAGTTAGCACGGCGGCGACAAAGACGGAACTCATCTGCCCTGTTGGTTCCGCTTGAGGTGAGGATGTCTTATGTTTGCATCTTCTCCGTGGAGTTAACTTCGTTTTTTGTGCTGATAAACGCTGCGATCGTGTGTGGCGTCTTTGTTTACAAGGTGCCCGGCGCCTCAGCTGGCTATGCTGTCAAGCTAATGTTGGTGTCCCTGGCACCATTCCCTGGGTTTGTCCGAAAATAGACCGATTATGTGAGGCTGCTTTTATTTAATTTCCCTACTAATTCTCAGAAGAATTTTGTTTGAAATGTTTGCAGGTGTCACGTTAGCCATTTGCAGGTCGGGGTCAAAGGTCAGATCATCATGAGGCTTGTATCTGCTGCTGACTTCAGTGCAACACTGCACAATATTGTGCACAGGAGAGTCTTTTATAGGTGTTTTAGATATTTTCAATCAATATTCTGTACCGCTGATTCCCAATATGGCGGGTTAGCTAGAACCTAACCCAGTTGACTATGCGGGCGAGACACCCTAGACTGGTGTCCAAGGCCAATAGGGGCAAATATGCAGCAAGCTCCAAACGCTCAATCAATTAATCAAAGTTCAATTAGGGCTTGTGTACATTAAGTTTATCCAGTGTCAATCCCATCCATCCATCTTCTTTCCGCTTTTCCGAGGTCGGGTCGCGGGTGCAGCATCCTAAGCAGGGAAGCCCAGACTTCCCTCTCCTCAGCCCCTTTGTCTAGCTTCTCCCGGGGGATCCTGAGGCGTTCCCAGGCCAGCCGGGAGACATAGTCTTCCCAACGTGTCCTGGGTCTTCCCCGTGGCCTCCTACCGGTTGGACGTGCCCTAAACTCCTCCCTAGGGAGGCGTTCAGGTGGCATCTTGACCAGATGCCCGAACCACCTCATCTGGCTCCTCTCGATGTGGAGGAGCAGTGGCTTTACTTTGAGTTCCTCCCGGATGACAGAGCTTCTCACCCTATCTCTAAGGGAGAGCCCCGCCACACGGCGGAGGAAACTCGTTTCGGCCGCTTATACCCGTGATCTTATCCTTTCGGTCATGACCCAAAGCTCATGACCATAGGTGAGGATGGGAACGTAGATCGATCGGTAAATTGAGAGCTTTGCCTTCCGGCTCAGTTCCTTCTTCACCACAACGGATCGGTACAACGTCCGCATTACTGAAGACCCCGCACCGATCCGCCTGTCGATCTCACGATCCACTCTTCCCCCACTCGTGAACAAGACTCCTAGGTACTTGAAATCCTCCACTTAGGGCAGGGTCTCCTCCCCAACCCGGAGATGGCACTCCACCCTTTTCTGGGAGAGAACCATGGACTCTGACTTGGAGGTGCTGATTTTCAGTGTCAATCCCACCTAACCTTATCTGTGTCCACACACAATAATGCCACCGTTTAAAGGCCTATTGAAATGAGATTTTCTTATTCAAACGGGGCTAGCAGGTCCATTCTATGTGTCATACTTGATCATTTCGCGATATTGCCATATTTTTGCTAAAAGGATTTAGTAGAGAACATCAACAATAAAGTTTCGTAACTTTTGGTCCCAAAAAAAAAGCCTTGCCTGTACCGGAAGTAACAGACGATGTGCGCGTGACGTCACGGGTTGTAGGGCTCCTCACATCCTCACATTGTTTATAATCATAGCCACCAGCAGCAAGAACGATTCGGACCGAGAAAGCAACGATTTCCCCATTAAATTGAGCAAGGATGAAAGATTTGTGGATGAGGAAAGTTAGAGTGAAGCACTAGAAAAAGAAAAAAAAGGCAACGGCAGTGGGATCGATTCAGATGTTATTAGACACATTTACTAGGATAATTCTGGAAAATCCCTTATCTGCTTATTGTGTTAATAGTGTTTTAGTGAGATTATAAAGTCATACCTGAAAGTCGGAGGGGTGTGGTGACCGCCAGTGTCTCTGATGGCAGCCATGAAGGAGCCAAGAAAGTCGCAGCTGCCTTTTTGACAGCTGCTGCAGAAAAGAACGACACAAGCTCCGCTCATGTCTCCGGTAAGAGCCGACATATTACCACAATTTTCTCACCGAAACCTGTTGGTTGACATGCGGTAGAGAAACATGTTCGCTTGACCGCTCTGTTCCATATTAAAGCTTCACAACAAACAAAGAAACACCGGCTGTGTTTTGGTTGCTACAGCCGGCTGCAATACACCGCTTTCCACCAAAAGCATTCTTCTTTAGAGTCTCCATTATTAATTGAACAAATTGCAAAAGATTCAGCAACATAGATTTCCAAAATACTGTGTAATTATGCGATTAAAGCAGATGACTTTTTGCCGTGAGTGGTGCTGGGATAAAATGTCCGCTCCAACCAATAACGTCACGCACACGCGTCAACATAAGCGTCATCATTCCGCGACGTTTTCAACAGGACACATCGCGGGAAATTTAAAATTGCAATTTATTAAACTAAACCAGCTGTATTGGCATGTGTTGCAATGTTAAGATTTCATCATTGATGTATAAACTATCAGACTGCGTGGTCGGTAGTGGTGGGTTTCAGTAGGCCTTTAATAGTGTGGGAGTCCAGTCCATAGTGGGGCCAGCAGGAGTTCATCTTGAGTGGAGACAACTCAGCAGCGCAGAGACGTCCCCAACTGATGCACAGACGAGTGGTCCACCCTGGGTGCCGACTTTGAATGGCTCGCGCTCATCTGTGGTCACCTAATAGCTTATCCACGCAGGAGAGGGGGGCAGATCAGAAAAGAGACGGCAGATCAACTGGTCTAAATTGGGTGGGTCTATTTAAAGGCTAGCGTACACAAAGGAGTTTTATAAAAGGACTTAAATACTTCTACTGAGGTTGCATCTCTAACTGTTATCCGGAAGGGCATTCCTTAGTACTGGAGCCTGATTACAAATGATCCAAAAACGCACAAATGCAACAGGAAAATGGTGCAAGAACATAAATCAAACAGAAAAGGGAAATAATGCAAATGCCAAAAACACATAGAAACTCTCCAAAACATTAGCATAAGCAAAAAGTTGACTGTTCATGGAACAAAACGGAAGTTAGTCAAGGAACTTGACACGTTTCCTCACTATCCCCGGAGAATGGAATCTAATCTTTCTCCTACTGTTAGCATTGCACAGCTGCTCTATTCATAGAGACAGGTGTCCCTCAGACAGGTGCGCCATGAACAAAAGAGTTACAGTAAAGAGTTGTCAATGTGTTTCCCTCGCTTCTAGTGAAGCAATCAATGCATGCAAACATGCTCTTTACACATCCAGGAAATGGATAAGAAACAAACGAACAAAGTCTACAAATTACATTTTACGATGGAAAAAAGTTCAAATTTAATAAGTGAATGTCAAAATCCCCACACATATAAACGCAACGCTCTGACACCAACAGCTGCCGTCTCTCTCTGGAGATCTGCCATGTGTTAACCAGCTAATATCTTAAAATGTTTGCAAGGAGCTCCTCTGCTGACATAATCAAACAAGAAAGCGGTGGTTTATGTCCTGTAATATTTCCTCGCATCAACTAAAACTGCTCATATAAAATGGGACCTAATAGGCCGATGCTCAACAGTCCTCAACTAAACATGTTTAAGCTTGTAATGTTGTGATTATGTTCTTGTAAATTAACAAATTTTTTCTTGTAACTTTAATTAGTCTCATAAAATTCATGTTTTTTCACACTGGATATTTTTCCCTCATAACATGATGATTTAATTCTCGTTCAATTGTAAAAACTAAATTACAATACATTCATATAGTGATGATAGTGTTACAGCCCTATTTTCAAAATGTATTTTCCCCCCGATATGATGCCTTTTTTCCTCAAAGAACTAGCACTTTGCTCCTAAAAATTAACTTTCTTGTAACAATTTTATTGAGATGACATTAAGACTTTTTTTGAAACATTAGAACTAAGGCTATGAAAGGACTTCACCATATGATTCGTATCACGATGTCATGATATTCAATACAGCAAGGGTCACCAACGTGGTGCCCGCGGACCAGATGAGTAGCCCGCTGGCCTGTTCTAAAAATAGCTCAAATAGCAGCACTTACCAGTGAGCTGCCTTTATTTTTGAAATTGTATTTATTTACTAGCAAGCTGGTCTCACTTTGCTGGACATTTTTAATTCTAAGAGAGACAAAACTCAAATAGAATTTGTTTTGTTGTGTTACGGTGCGGATGTTCTCCCGAAATGTAAATGGTAAATGGGTTATACTTGTATAGCGCGTTTCTACCTTCAAGGTACTCAAAGCGCTTTGACACTATTTCCACATTCACCCATACACACACACATTCACACACTAATGGCTTGAGCTGCCATGCAAGGCCCTAACCACGAACTATCAGGAGCAAGGGTAAAGTGTCTTGCTCAAGGACACAACAGATGTGACGAGGTTGGTAGAAGGGGGGGATTGAACCAGGAACCCTCAGGTTGCTGGCACGGCCACTCTCCCAACTGCGCCACACCGTGTTTGTCATTCTTGTTTGGTGTGGGTTCACAGTGTGGCGCATATTTGTAACAGTTTTAAATTTGTTTATACAGCCACCCTCAGTGTGACCTGTCTGGCTGTTGACCAACGATGCCTTGCATTCACGTGTGTGTGTGAAAAGCCGTAGATATTATGTGACTGGGCCGGCACGCAAAAGCAGTGCCTTTAAGGTTTATTGCCGCTCTGTACTTTACCCTATGTCTGTGTACACAGCAGAGTTAAAAGTAATACATTTTACTTTTTGAAACCAATACCGATAATTTTGAAACCGATACCGATAATTTCCGTTATTACCCTTTAAACCATTTGTCGGCCGATAATACCGGCAGTCCGTTATTATCGGACATCTCTACAATGAAGTGTACATTGGCTTTAACATTAGTACACACTAACACAGAGGAAGGATACATCATGTTTGTCTTTTTCAGTCGTTCAGGCGAGTTATATGTGCGCCCTTGTCTCCATCTACACAAATGGAATCAACACACGTAAGTTAACTTCATGATCTGTTGTTAAATAAGGATTAAAAAAAATAAATTATGTCGCACTTTTCTCAGTAAGCACAAAGTCTTGCTTGTCAAAGTAGTCCCATCGGCTGGAGGTCCGACAGCAATCGTATCCAAAACAGCTGACTGTCATTGACGCTGGCGGGAGTGGCCCAACGCATATCTTGATGTGTCTTTTTTATCAATGTTGAGTAAGAATATAGCAGAATATTTATGTTCAAACACAGTAAGTCCTCTTTGAAGCCATCATGACATTGTTGTTGTGCTTTACAAATGCACAACCGAACGTCATCAGACGAGAAGAAGTCTCCGTTTAGAAGAAGTCTCCGTTTTTGCTATGTTGCCGTGTACACGCATACGCGGAGCCTATAGAGGTGGGGGAAAAACTTTTTTTTTTTAAATGCATCGCAATTCGGACATGGACGATTATAGAATCAATTAGTAAACGTCAATAATCAATGTATTTAATGTAAAAAAAAGTAATGCTGACAGTTGTAAGATTTGACTGACTGCAGCAAGCCACCTCACCGAAAAATCCGATAAGCTCCTTTGTTATCGGCAGTGTTGGGTTAGTTACTGAAATCCAGTGACTAGTTACAGTTACTAGATACTTTATTTCAAAAGTAACTCAGTTACTTACACCAAAAAGTAATATGTTACTGTGAAAAGTAACTATTTAGTTACTTCTATTTTATAAAAAAAAAATTAAAGCCCCCTTAAATGCCCTTTTAGCCTTCATTTCAGTACTGTTATTGCACTGGAGAATAATACACTCTGTTGATCAACTTGACATGCATTTGCATCACTGAACTCTGCTAAGCAATGTGGTCTACATACAACACACAAAGACAAAGATATGTTTCAAAGGGCCAATTTGTTTCAGACCAGAAAAAAATGACAAAACTATTTTAAATAGCTGCAACGTAACATACATAAGTAACAAACAGCATAATAACAACAGAGCTCTAAACCAAGAAACGTACGCACTGCATACACAAAATCTAACCAGGTGTTTTTTTCTCTTGAGGAATTCTGAAATAAAATCATGTCTGAAGCCCAGAACACTCTGCACATTTCCCCAGTTTTAGTTTAGAGATGAGGAAAGATTGGCCTGACCCACTAATATCCCTCTTTATGTTTGTGAGCTTTATAGTCTATAGATTTAGAGTGATGTGATAATCAAACACTCTAAAAGTCTAGAATGAAGCAGTATATAAGAGAATTGACAGAGTGTGTACCTTCAGTGCTGAATGATGAGCAGAGGCAGAGTTTGGAGTGTTTTCTTTAGCTCGCTTTCCATGTTTATGTACTCACTGTCCACTGTGTCCAGGTACGTGGAAAATGTTTTTTGTGCCATTTGCTGCTTGATGCCCGATATCATGCTAATTAGCTGCCTGGAAGCAGGGGACTCCACTCCAGAAATAGCCTGCATGTCTTCGACCACATACGCTGCAATGGCTCTATCAATTTGTCCTGGTTAGCAGTCCCTCCGTTAAAATCCAGCCGCTGTTGCTTGGATGGTGTTGGAGATGAAATGTCTCCCTCTTTACTAGCTTCGTCGAAGCATGTTGCTTTTGTAGCTGTTTCAGCAGATTTGAATTGCTGTTTTGGGCAGTAGATAGGATCGTTGGTCTAGACACAGCTTACATTAAACTAAAATGTTCTTTTCTTTGTACTCAACAAAAAAAAAGTAGTGAGAATATCTCCATGTTAAGATACTCGACTTTGGCACCATATGTCAGAAACGCCACCCCCCCACACACACAGCGCGCCTCTTCTGCAGCTCTCCAGTAAAACGCTCGAATCTTCTCAGTTTCTAGCCGATACTACATAAAAAATAACGTAAAATAACGCAGTAACGCATCATGTAGTAACGGTAACTGAGTTACTGAATAGGAAAAATAATGCATTTGACTACTAGTTACCGCCGAAAATAACGGCGTTACAGTACAGTTACTTTTTAACGCATTAGTCCCAAAACTGATTATTGGTCACTTGTGTTCCAGATTTGTACACATTTTAAATCATTTAATAAATGTGGGAATTAACTTAACTGTTTCTTTTTATATAAAGATAAACGCTTATTTCGTGAAACGAAAATAAATGTAAAACTGCATCAATATACATAAAGATGCGTCAATAATCGATCTTTATCGAATCGTAACTCCTAAATCGTAATTGTAATGGAACCGTGAGGTGCCCAAAGATACTCACCTCTAGCGGAGAGTTTTGGAACTCTTCACCCTGGCCAGCGTTTGTAAAAGTCTGCGTTTTTAAGGACAAAAGTATGCGTTTCCAGTTTGAAAAGAGGCCTTAATGCAGAGATGAATGTGTTTATTAAGTACCCGTGTTCGTGTGGACATGGCCTGAGTTACAACTGGCACCAAACATAATCTTAAAAAAAGAAAAAGAAAAATGTTTTTAATCGATATCGTTGGAAAAAGTATTGTGATATATTGCTATATTGATATGTTCCCCACCCTTACACATTAATGTAATCAACATTGACATTTTTTAAAACCTTTTTCTGATATCATGCCTTAATTCGTGTGATATTACACATTCATGGTTTCCCCTTAATGTAATTGATTATGGCGCACCGCCGCGGCAAAATAAAGGCCGCCACCCAAAAATGTGTTGTTTTTTCTATGTTGAAAAAAATTAAAGTAACAAAATGTAGCCTCCAGAGGAAGTCACGCTAAGTCTGACACTCTTTTTAACTTATACTGCCAATTTTATGCTAACTGGCTCAATTCCCTCATGTGCACACACGTTTGTCTACGTGCAGACATGCGACACTTCCTCATTTTCTGCCTATCTTCTTCACTCTCATTTCATATCAATCACACACATAAACATTTAAAACCAGCATGTCATTACAGTCTGAATGGATAATATATGCTGTATATACTGTATATCCTCTTATTTGCTCACGTTTGTCGAGTGATGCACCGAAAATGTGGCTTTGACCACCGGAAGAGCACTGCCGAAACCAAATTTGGGTATGCTTAGGTATACCCACGAACGGCCAACTACAAAATGTGCAATGTACAAATAATTAAGAGGACGGTGGCGGCTTTTAAGGAGAAAAGGCTCTTAGCAGCGCAAAGGAAGAGTGATGTCAGTGAGTGTTCTGGGACAGTAGAGGCTCGCTCCAGCTCGCTGTTTGGAGCAAAAGAATTGGTGTCTCTAAACACAAGTACAGTCTTCACTAACACCAGAAAAAGATGCTGGATGTGTTGCTAGACGTTTTTTTTTTTTAAGAAAAAGTCACTAAAAGTCTCTAGTAACGTTAAAATATATTAATAAAGTACTGTACAATAAACATTAACGATTGAAAAATAGAGCAAAACGATATAGTTTTGAAATAAAAAATACATGTTAATGCTAATTAATAATAAAACACATTTGTTTTTGATTGCATGTATAAATTTGTTTAGCCTTCTTCAAGAAAATAAATGCATCAAAGCAGATTGTGCAAATATACGATGACGTCATGACAACCACTCCACCACCACCACATATATATTGGCAAACTGGGGGAAACCCTGACATTTATTGTTGTTGCATTACATTTTTTTCTTGTACTATTACCACTTTATTGTCGTGATATTTCAAAATTTTCCCCCAATAGAATTACAAAATAATTCCCGGCATTTTTTTTGTCTTTATTCCTGCAACAATACAAATGTATTCAGATTACTGTACTTTTTTATTGTGTTGTGAAAATCATACAAAATTACAACCTAATTCTACTATTTTATGTTTAATTTATTCTGTTACGTCTTTTCTTCAATAATATTTCAACTTTATTTTCCTAATACCGTAGCAAAAAACTTGTACCTTGATACCCATGAACTGATTAACGTGGACCCCGACTTAAACAAGTTGAAAAACTTATTCGGGTGTTACCATTTAGTGGTCAATTGTACGAAATATGTACTGAACTGTGCAATCTACTAATAAAAGTATCAATCAATCCCGTAATTTCATTACTTTATTCTTGTAATATTGTAGCTTCATTGTTTTAATATTATTACTTTTTCAATCTTTTTCTATAATTATTCATTATATTTTCACATCATGTTACGACTTAACTTCCATAAATGTATGACTTCAATCGCATAACAATACATATTTATTCTTGCCACAATAGGGTTTTTTCTTATCATCCATCCATGCATCCATTTTTTACTGCTTGTCCCTTTCTGCTTCACAGGAGGTGTTGGAACCTATCTCAGCTGCATTCGGGTTATTTTGGATTTTTTCTTGCAATTTGTTGCCTTTATTCGGGGGATTTTTTTTTTTACTTCCTGAATATTTGATGGATTATTTTATTGTATTTTACATATACAACAAGGCTGACAGTATTTGGGTCCACGTTTTCTTACCGTAGAACAGGGGTCACCAACGCGGTACCCGCGGGCACCAGGTAGCCTGTAAGGACCAGATGAGTAGCCCGCTGGCCTGTTCTAAAAATAGCTCAAATAGCAGCACTTACCAGTGAGCTGCCTCTATTTTAGAGAAAAATACAACCTTAAAAATGATTTTTGGATTTTTAAACACAAATTCCTTCCTCTTCTTTCCTACCATTTTAAATCAGTGTTCAAGTAAGTTTATTTATTTTTATTGGAAAGATTAATTAATCAATTTTAATTTAATTCTTCATTTTAGCTTCTGTTTTTTCGACAAAATATTTTGTGAAATATTTCTTCAAACTTATTCTGATTAAAATAAAATAAAAATATTCTGGCAAATCTAGAAAATCTTTAGAATAAAATTCAAATCTTATTTCAAAGTCTTGAATTATATTTTCAAATTTTTGTTCTGGAAAATCTAGAAAAAATAAGGATTTGTCTTTGTTAGAAATATAGCGTGGCCCAATTTGTTATATATTCTAACAAAGTGCAGATTGGATTTTAACCTATTTAAAACATGTCATCTGAATTCTAAAATTAATCTTAATCAGGAAATATTACTAATGATGTTCCTTAAAATGTGTTTTTAATTTAAAAAAAAAAAGATTCGAATTGGCTAGTTTTTCTCTTTTTTTCAGTTGAATTTTAAAGCGTCGAAATTGAAGATAAACTATAATTCAAAATTTAATTTTCATTTTTTTCATGTTTTCTCCTCTTTTAAACCGTTCTATTAAGTGTTTTTTTCATCATTCTCTACAAAAAAACCTTCCGTAAAAGGAAAAAAAATGTACGACGGAATGACAGACAGAAATACCCATTTTTATATACAGTATATAGATTTATTTATTAAAGGTAAATTGAGCAAATTGGCTATTTCTGGCAATTTATTTAAGTGGGTATCAAACTGGTTGCCCTTCGCATTAATCAGTACCTAAGAAGTAGCTCTTGGTTTCAAAAAGGTTGGTGACCCCTGCCGTAGAAGCTGGTTTTCCAGTTCAACGGGTTTGTCTGTGAACAGAGGAAGTAAGAGTCATACTTAGCTGACAAACACACCCTTTTTCGGCACAAGCTGAGCTGAGTTCCACTGAAATAAGAACAAAACCCGCTTTCTGTGCAGCGAAGATGCATCGACAAATATGTGAGTTACATTCTTTCCTTGAGTGTGAACAGTGATTTGGGAGAAGGAATGGGAGATTAGGAAGGAGGTCAGCAAAGTGATGTGAAGTGGAAAGAGAGGAGAGGAGAGAAGGGATAGTTTGAAGGCTTATCTCAGTAATGCGAAGGGACAGCTGAGTAGAAGATGGTGGTGACTGCACTGCTCATCACCAGTTAACCCTTTCTACACACCTCCTCCACACTTACTCATTTATGCAATACAGTTTTAATTGTATACATGTACGTGCATGTGCATTGTGCAGATTTTATTCCAAATATCCACTTTTGGTGATACGATATAGCCAGTTCATGCGATATTGTTATGTGAAACATATACATACGGCAGTATATTGACATTTATTTCATAAACGCAACCTTCCACTTTAGTTGCTGCTGCTGCTGCTGCTGCTGGTGGTGCCAGTGCGCATGCGCGTTGCTAACTCTCCGCTAATCCGCTGTTTGGGAGAGAGAGATTGCATCCGCGTTCACTTGCTCCCCTATGGCGTGGGATAAAATCACGTCGCGTGATAAATATAAGGAGACGAGACGTTTATGCAACGGGGGAGCACCCAAGTGGAGCCGTTTAAGAGAGGCAGCGTGGGCTGGAGGAGAACCTCGAAGAAGCGACGTGCAGCGAGAGACCGGAGCGATGAATGTCTTCTTTTTAAAAGACCTTGCCGTCTACAACACCACGGGAGCCTTGAATTAGCACCTAAATGCATATTGGAAGGAGATTCGAGGTGAAATTGTGTAGGATTAGACTTCCCGGATACTGTTTTTTTTTGTGTGTGTCACGCTTTCTCCGGGCTGCGTGTTGCGTTCAGGGGCAACACGCTCCCCGGACTCTTCTTACTGTACAGTACCACCAAGACCTCTTTAAAACTACCCGGCTAATTAGGAATCACGTGACAGCCAAGCTGCACGATGCAATGACGGCATCAATAAACCATCCACTTTTTTTTTTTCACTGGTACTAGTTGCTCATAATGCCCTTAAGCCATGTATTTTTGTAATGCACTTGCATGCCAGTCCTGTGACAAGTTGACCAACTTGTTTGTGAGAAACTCCGGGTTGAATATACATTTCGGTGGCGTTTTATTTTTTGCCACATTATTTTTTCATTAGCAGCCCATTTCCTCTTTATGTACTCAAGAGGTCCAACTTTAAACCCAAGGCGTGGGAAAACCTTATCCCCATGAGCCAATGGATGCTATGCAGCTGTGGCGTTCGAGTGCTTCCCTTCCAGTCCAGCTGTTAGCCAGACCGCATATCTGAAAGATGAGATTTCGAGGAGTTGGCGTCATGCTTGTAATTTTGCCCTCCCCAGGAAATGCAGCACATTGATTTTCTCTTACTGGACGTAAGTCAAGCTGCATGCTGTTTATTGATTGTTTGCAACTGCCTTCACGGACTATGAGGCGATTGTTGATGGCCTCGGTGAACCCTATGTTTTTTTTCCAAAGAAGGTTTTGTCAGTGAAAGTGTCATAGTTCTCCGGAAGGAAAGCATGAGCCTGCACAAACTGGAGAGGCGTGTTCGAAAGTATGTAGGAGGACTTAAGAGCGGCACTGTGGAGAAAAGCCTGAAGTCAACAAGACAGGCAATTGGGAACTATCACACTTAACTTCTTGAATGGAGTAAAAACTCCCATGAACTGTGACAAGCTGAACGGGGAGTTAATCTAAGCTGGTTCCAACAATCCAGTCTTGCTTCCTATCACCGGTGGTGATGGGGAGCTCGGCCTCATCCCTCACTGCGGAGACTGAGTCAGACCATGGTTTCCGCAGCAACCCTTACCCGCCGTCGCCCCCGGTGGGCTGGCTCAGGACCAGCCACAGCAGCCCGGTGTGGGGCACCAACTTTATCACACGGCAGCAGCAGCAGCAACCTGCGCTGCCTCATCGAGAGCGCAGGTAAGAAGCGAGAAGTGGTCGGGAACCTGCACATTAGCCAGTCGGGTGCACTCGGCAGAGCATGCCAGGCAGAAAATGACATGTGGAGGTCACAGGAGAAATGATGAAGGCTTGTGTCACTTACAGTATCTCACTGAGGTGAGTATACACCGCATATTTTTATTTCCTTCGGACCATCAAAAATTAATCTTGGAAATACTTTAGTGTAGCCAATATACAACTTGTATAGCGGTAGGGAAAACTAGACATTTTACTGTGGCCCCACTACTCTCACATGCTGATGCTACATGTTGACAATTTGGGCATGTTAGGGCGTTGGTATTATTGAAAATAAAGTCATCGTGGTGGTGTGTTCGGGTTCATTATAATGTTGGAAAATGTTTGCTGTGGGAAGGGGATCATGCTGTGCTTCACAATGCCGTGGTGGAATTTACCATGAATTGATTAACGTGGACCCCGACTTAAACAAGTTGAAAAACTTATTCGGGTGTTACCATTTAGTGGTCAATTGGACAGAATATGTACTGTACTGTGCAATCTACTAATAAAAGTTTAAATCAATCAATCAAATTTATATTTTACCACAATTAATCACAGCTCATGCAGCCCTCGACCATTACACTACCATCACCAGGCTTGACTGTACCGTAGACCAGTGGTTCTCAACCTTTTTTCAGTGATGTACCCCCTGTGAATTTTTTTTTAATTCAAGTACCCCCTAATCAGAGCAAAGCATTTTTGGTTGAAAAAAAGAGATAAATAAGTAAAATACAGCACTATGTCATCAGTTTCTGATATATTCAATTGTATAAGAGTGCAAAATATTGCTCATTTGTAGTGGTCGTCCTTGAACCATTTGGAAAAAAAAATGATGTCAAAATAACTAAAAACGTGTTGAAAAATTAACAAGTGATTCAATTATAAATAAAGATTTCTACACATAGAAGTAATCATCAACTTAGAGTGGTAATAGAGATCTATCTGGATTCATGAACTTAATTCTAAACATTTCTTCACAAAAAAAAAGAAATCAATATTTATGGAACATGTCTACAAAAAATCTAGCTGTCCATCCATCCATCCATCCATTTTCTACCGCTTATTCCCTTTCGGGGTCGCGGGGGGCGCTGGCGCCTGTCTCAGCTACAATCGGGCGGAAGGCGGGGTACACCCTGGACAAGTCGCCACCTCATCGCAGGGCCAACAGTCAACACTGAATATTGATTACATTGTTGCATTTTTTTTCAGAGTTTATGAACTTACATTCATATTTTGTTTGTAGAATTATTTAATAAATATATTTTTAAAGGATTTTTGAATTGTTGCTATTTTTAGAATATTTAAAAAAAATCTCACGTACCCCTTGGCATACCTTCAAGTACCCCCAGGGGTACACTTACCCCCATTTGAGAACCACTGCCGTAGACAAGAGACTGTTTTCTTGGTACTCACTTGTGTTGCCAGCTATTTAGTCAATAAATACTGTGTGTAGGGCTGGGTAGTACCCAAACTCAAGTCTATTATGACACCGGTGCCGAAGTAAACGGCAGTAACTGGACGTAAAAAATAAAACCTAGCGATCGATGCCTTATTTTGGTGCCAAATTCATGCAGACCTAACCAGCCATAAAATGTGCTTGAAAGTCATACTAACGTCTTTTCAGTAATGTAATGTCAGAGTCTAATGCTCTTTTAAAACTTTATTGCCGACCTTAACACGCTAACAGCAGTACTCCCATTTCACCAAACTGTAAAATTTGCAACACAACATTTTCTTAATATACACCAATCATTGTCACAGCCAACGATGTGCATTCACGAATCCCGGAATTTTGAATATGCTACATTGCAACACAAGCAAGTGGTTTTGTATGGCTGCCTGTTTTGCTGCAATACTTAGCTATCGTTTTCTGTCTGATATTAAAGTAGTTTAATCAGTCCCTTCTGGATTTCACAATGACACGATTGCCTAATTCACGCGATTCTATCCATTCCCGTGAATTTTGTGCGGCTTTGCAACTTAAATCAAAGCCCGCAACTTCCCGCACATTTTGGCCATTCACCGTCAAATTTATCAATGGATTGTGTCTTTGGGCGGCACTCAAACGTGCATGTCAAATAGCTAATCAAAACTTATGTTTGTTTCTAGAATAGACAAAGTGTATAAACATTTACCTCCTCGTTTACATGTAGTTTTATATTTATTTAACATTTTTGTATCCAGGGAAATGCAGTTAAGAAACATACTTTCATTTTCAATGCTGACCTAACAGAGGTGTGATGGTCATCTCTCACTGTCTCTCTTTTACCAACAAAAACTACTGCTATAGATTGCTCTCAACAGTTTACAAATGCTATTAATGTTTGGTGGTAAATGTGTTTGCACATAAATTACTGTTTCAGATGGACAAACAGTTTTCAAGCGTAAAACATACACAGAGAATGTCCGCAACGTGTGGCAAGCAGAGCAGACAGCGGACAATAAAGATGACTCTTTTCCTTTTTTTTTTCCTGTAATATAGTTAATTATTACTAATACTAGTTATAAGTCATTCAAACAGTACAGTAATTTGACAATGAGCTCTGAGTATGCGCTTTTACTGCCATCTAGTGTCGACTTTTAAGTCTGGTATAAAACGAGAAAAACAGCATTACTGTATTGTTTTCCAATTGTTGTTTATAACTTGTGCTTTTTGACATTAAGGTTGCACAGAAGTAGGGATGTCCCGATCCAGGTTTTTGCACTTCTGATCCGATACCGATATTGTTTTTGCACTTCCGATCCGATACCGATACTGGCTGATACTGGCCTATCCGAGCATGTATTAAAGTTTAAAGTTATTTAGCCTACTTAGTTGTCAGATTCATACTGAAAAGGATTTTAGTACTCTTGATAACATCTAGCCAGCTGAATTAGGTGAGTTTGAATAATACACAATAGTTGGTATTCAAGGATAAACACAAAATATCAAAAATTATACATGACAAACAGAAATGGCATCATTAAACAGTAAAAAAGTGAACAGTATAAAGTGCAAATAATGCTGTAAACATTATTAAAAAAAAGTAAAACACACAAACAACCTGAGTGGGATAAAATGTCTATAACTCCGCATCAATACTTGCTGTTGAACAAGTCTAAACTTGAAAATATATATATATATATCTACACACTCCCTTCAATTTGTTTGCCCCAGTCGGGGGGGGGGGGGGGGGGCAAACAATTAAAGTCCAAGCATAATGGGGAGATTCTTTCCAACAAAGACGAGCACTTCAAGATGCTCAGGTGTCAGCCTGCTCCTGTGTTCATCTATGATGAGTGCTAAAAAGCCTCTCACTCGCAAGAGTCATTAAAATGTCTTACAACTTTACCACCACGCTTGACTTTATTGTAGCATGTTTTGCACTCCACCTCTTCATCTTTTTCGTTTTGTAGGATAAAATAATCCCTCACTGCTGACATTTTTACCGTAACTTTTAATTCACACGGCCGTCTGAACGGTTAAAACGCAGACCTGTGGATGTTTTAAAGGTGTTCCGGAAAATGCGGAACGGAGTTTAGGGAGCAGCAGAAGAGTGGAATGTATTATTTAAATCGGTGTAATGGAAAACACGGACCAGCGTTTTTATCAAACTGGATCTGGATCAGCATTTTCCCATGCCTTGTCGATATGCATTTTTTGGCAAATATCGTCAGGGATCGGGGCAACCCTACACAGAACATTACTAGCAAATTCATAAAATCACAAGTAGATTCAGTGTTATATATTTTTTTATAAAGCCTCATTTTATGCCGCAACAGTCTCAAAAAAGTCAGCAAAATTCTAAAGAGGCTGTTACTATTCTGTTTAAAGGACGTGTCACAACATTCTATAATGATAAAAAATATATTTTTTTAATTTTATAAAATGTCTTGTTTGGTTTTAAAGTACCATTTTGGGCCCTGAGTCAAAGGTATCGATTTGGCACCAGCGTCAGTTAAGTAAACAAAACCAACCCTGGGTGTGTGTCAATACATTTCCAGTAGATAGTAAAGTATATCCAAGTTTAATATCTACAGTATTGTCCCTTGAGAAGATATACTGTTATAAAATTGCTGCTTAAATGTGAGGGATACACTTGAAAAAATAAAAGTGTACATTTTTTGTACATTTTTGTGACCTACTGTTGATCCGTGACAATTTAGAAAAGTCATCATGTTGACTTTTATCCTCTGCATTTTATGCAGCAAAATTACAATTCCCATCACCCTTAGGCGCCATTACATGGACACAACAATTGATCCACCTGGTCATTACAGCGAGTGGGATTGGATGCAATAATGGACGTAAATATAGAGTTCGAAGCCGTAATTGCAGTCTTTCTACAATACTTTTAGTTCCTTTCACCCAGAAGAGCATAATGTGACTTGAGAAAAAAATGCCACCTGTTGTAATTTACTGCATAAGCCAAATTACTTGAACATCTCACTGTGAATTTCGTGACCTCACAGCTATGGCTCAACTCTGCTGTTGTATAAACCCTGATCAAGTCGGAACCAACATTCCCCCCCGATAATAGAGTCAAAATCTGGATGAGCTGGATTTGTAAACCAAAATCCCACCCCTTGGCATCAACGAGCTCACAGCTGCATATTGTGGGCTGCTTTGGCAATGGCCTTGATGGTCTTGCCCTAAGAGATGATTGATCTGACTGTTTTGGACCAGTGAGTGAAAAAAACAAGCCCCAAGGGTGGTCCATTTAAAAAGTGATCCCTTCATTTAGCCCCTGGATACCCTTTGTACAGTTATGTGTTCATTTTGGGGAGTTAATGACACATTCCATGGACTATAAGCATGCCTAAAGAGCTGTGTAGCACACTTGCATGCATAAGAGACCCCAAAAAATACTCATCGATGGCTGGGAAATGCACATTTATCCTAAAATTGTTTACAGTGGTACCTCTTAAGATTGAACACTATCCAATCCAGGAAGTTGATCACAGATTTCAACATAAAATATGAAATCAGAAGTGTTTGATATTTGATATGTGCTCCCAAATCCAGCACTTTTTACCAACTCTTATCCTCCTGATCAGTGATTCTCAAACCGTGGTTTGCATACCACTAGTAGTATGTTGGCTCCATCTAGTGGTACTTCAAATAATCCCTCAACTAAATAAGGTAATGTTATTTAATCCATTGTTCAAGTCCTTTCTAGGAATGTCCCCATTCATCCAGGTCATTTTCATCTCAGGGCATTCAATCGATCGCAACTGGACTGTTAAGTTTGTCTTGAAAGATATTTCAACACTCATAAAAGTAGGCTTCACCACTTTGTGCTCAAAGACTTAGATTGGTCAGATCTAGTCCAGTGGCTTGTGCCAAAACCCCAAATATTTATACTCCAAAACCAGCAGGGTCTACCTGGGCAAGGATGGTTTCGCCCCATCCTAGTGAGAAAAACAACTGTTTCAATGCTAACGCACAAACCTAACTGTCAAAACCAACGACAGCTGTTGAAGTGTAATTTCCCCTCGTTAGCATTGAGGTATTGTGTGGTAGAACGGTCGCTGTGGATCGACTACTACCAGTCCAAAATAGTCGGAATCCCCCGCGTAAGCATTCCATTTAGTTGTAAACAAATTGCCTTCTGGTCACTGAAGATGACCAGAATGCTACTAACTCCTGTTATTTTGGTGGAGACTACATTGCAGAGTCTTTTAGGAATGGTTGAAAGAAGAGTGTTGTATGTGGGAGACAGGTGGTGTCACAGACCACCACCTCTGTTCAGGGATGGTTTTCAATCTTGTCATAGATCAGTGGTTTTTAACCTGGGTTCGATCGAACTCTCGGGGTTCGGCGGAGACTCCGCCGTGGAAATTAAGACACACCCGACTCATCGTGTAAATAAAAACTTCTCCGTATTGGCGTATTATGGATACCCCCAAACAAAGTTCCCTCTAATATTCCATATGCATGAGCAAACGTAAAAACTCCTTGAGCATTCAGTGGAGCACATATGAGCGACGTCAGACGTGCACATGCACTGCGGCCTCACCAGCAGCACACCTGTCCCAAACTTGACTAAATAAGTTAAATGTTTTATTATTATGATCAAATGACAGCAATGACAATAACAAAAAATATTGTTTTTCATGAGCTGTCTACTAGTATTGTATGTCTGGGTGGAAAACAAAGAAAAGGAAGAGACTTTGCTGTGAAAATGACATGAGAGTGGGACTCGCCAAGGTGAAGCCACGCATATCTGAACTGGTCTCTCAAAGGCAACAGCAGAAGTCGCACTGATTTGCAGGTGTGTAATTTGTTGTGAGTTGCTGTGTTGGTTTTGTTCTTTGAACAAGGTGATGTTCATGCACGGTCCATTTTGTGCACCACTAAAAAACATAACTTTGTCTTGAATTTGGAAAAAAAAAAAAAAAAATTCACTAAAGAAAGGTTTGGGGAATACGCATATGAAACTGGTGGGGTTCGGTACATCCAACACTGACATAGATGGCTTCCCTCACTCCTCTTTCGTAGCATCCGTCCTCCCTGTCCAGCATTTCTACATTTTTGTTCTCAAATGAGTGCTGTTTCTCCCTGAGGTGCAAGTAGACGGCTGAGTCTTGGCCTGAAGAGTTTGCCCAGTCTATGTTGTGCTAAGCCTCGGCTTAGTGGTTGCTTTGTTTCCCCAATGTATGAATACATTATTTAAGTCCAGTGTTTTATTTTTTTCTAAAACATGGATGGATTCAAACACTGTGTTACTATTCAATGTTACAGTGGCCACAAATATTAAATATACTTGTTAAATAAAACGTCTACCATGTTTTTTAAAAAAATACTTGGGCCTACTGCGCTACTGTATTTTAATGTTGGTGATTATGGTGGTACTTGGAGAACCAAGTATTTTCTGAGGGGGTATTTGGTGAAAAAAGTTTGAGAACCACTGCTCCAGATAAACTTATCAAACTGTGGCAGTTTTTCCTCTAGTGTTTAGCTTTTTGGGTCGTGATAAAGGTTGATACCGACCAGTTTTGTTGAATATGTCAGGGTGGAAAACCAAGAAAAGGAACCCGATCAAGTTTATTCACAATGGATTTGAATTTTTTATTCAGCGTAACTTGACAAGTTGGGTTTTTCTCGGCCATGGTACCTGCTGCTAGCTGGTAAGATGCTGTACATTTAATACCAAAGTACAAAAACATCAATCTTAAAATGACACTTTCGTAAAATGAATAGGAAGAGCCATGGTTTAGTTCAGTGGTTCTCAAAAGTACCACCTCAGTAAACATTTGGCTGATTTGCGGTCTTTTACCAATCAATCAATCAATCAATCAATGTTTACTTATATAGCCCTAAATCACTAGTGTCTCAAAGGGCTGCACAAACCACTACGACATCCTCGGTAGGCCCACATAAGGGCAAGGAAAACTCACACCCAGTGGGACGTCGGTGACGATGACTATGAGAACCTTGGAGAGGAGGAAAGCAATCCGCTCATAATCATGTGATAAAGTAAACCCTTATGTAAACACCGCGGAACGTCTCGATCTTTGCCATCGATCAATTGATTGATTGATTTAAACTTTTATTAGTAGTTTGCACAGTACAGTGCGTGTTCCGTACAATTGACCATTAAATGGTAGCACCTGAATACGTTTTTCAACTTGTTTAAGTCGGAGTCCACGTTAATCAATTCATGGTAATACCCACAGTCAGGCATGTCCATGGTGGCCTTGACTTGACTCGTGAAAAACACGACAGTTTTGCTTTGCAGGACAACCACTTTATTAAATTTTTTTAAGCAAGCAGCAACACAACAGTAGCCTCATCCCTAAAAATCGTTGTAGTCCTACACAACTCCCACAAACCATGCCCCTGCTTCCATGGTATCTGTATCAGCTGGCTTTTAAAATAAGACCCCACATGTGCACATAGGTGCCTGAGATGTGCCTGTATATGATTTTTGGTTTAACATGGTGAAATTGGCCATTCTTCCCCTTTTAAGATGTTTCAAAGTGTAAAATATGATCCCCTTTGAAGTTGGACGGTTTTATTTTGAAAGTATTAAACAGGATAACTTGTTTTTTGTTTGTGCATGACTTCCTGTCCAACACATGCAGATTTTAGATTAATTGATCCGTCGTGTTGCTGCGACTGGCAAAAACAGAAGCTCTGTGCATATTTAGCGCATGGATCCGAAACGGATCCACAGGCTGTGGAAACGGTCACATTGACTTAAATACAAACGTAAAGAGTCCACCGCCTATTTACGCTCCACAGCCGTGACACATCATCATCATGTTGAAATCAGGGGTAACACTGTGTATGAATATCGGAAAATAAAACATTGTACTTTAATCTTTAAGGGACGGCGTGGCGCAGTGGAAGAGTGGCCGTGCGCAACCAGAGGGTCCTTGGTTCAATCCCCACCTAGTACCAACCTCGTCACGTCCGTTGTGTCCTGAGCAAGACACTTCACCCTTGCTCCTGATGGGTGCTGGTTAGCGCCTTGCATGGCAGCTCCCGCCATCAGTGTGTGAATGTGTGTGTGAATGGGTAAATGTGGAAGTAGTGTCAAAGCGCTTTGAGTACCTTGAAGGTAGAAAAGCGCTATACAAGTACAACCCATTTATCATTTATCATTTAATCAAGTGATTATTTTGTGTACCAGGAGCCCGCGTAGCACTAGTGGTATGCGTACCACAGTTTAAGAATCCCTGCTCTTGTGTATTCAAACCTAACTCTTATTGATAAGATCTTCACTTACTGTGCTTAACATGTTATCATTTTTATGTAGAAAAAAATCACATTATCAGCATTCCAGCTCTCCCACAGTGTATTATTTTATTAGTCATGACTTTTATTGTACCTAACAGATAGAAACACATGTTCCGGCAATGAAGATTGTGCAATTTTCCTCTGCAACGACACCCTCTCTGGCTCGGACACACACTGCTGCACTGTGAGTGTGCGCGCGTATGCACGTGCACGCCTGTGTCCAACAATGTTAGGCAAGCTTAGCTGAGCTGTGACAGAGCATGAAATATAGAAACAACACGCTCGGATTCGCATAACCCATTGGCGTACATTTTCTTCTCAATCCTATTTCCCCTTCTACAATGTTATTTGCCTTATTTGTCTTCGATAGTTTCACTTTGTGTTCCTCAATGCACGGTCCATTGACTTTTTGGAAGCGTTTGTGTAAAATGAAGTTGTGCCGCCGGTCAGCTTTACTCAGAAAAACACTAACTGGCAACCATATAACACATTTTTCCTCATGCATTTGTGTGTTTTCATAAATCAGTGTACTTGCTACAGACAAGATTAAATTCCAGTCAAACAATATGTGGCTATTTATAAAAAAAAAAAAAAAGTTAAATTACAAGTGATTGTCACACACACACTGCATTTGACACATCCCCTTGTTCACCTCCTGGGAGGTGAGGGGAGCAGTGGGCAGCAGCGGTGACTTCGCCCGAAAATCCTTTTTGGTGATTTAATCACCAATTCCAACCCTTGATGACACTTTAACCACTAGGCCACTGAGTAGGCTTACTAATGTTTACTGATTGGACTTACCCACAACAGCCTTGTATTTATTAAGAACAAAGTTATATTGAAACACAATTCAACATGTCTGAAAAGAAGTAGGAACAAGTAGGGCTATGTGATATGAACCATAACTGATATCCCGGTATTTCTAGTCCGAATGGCTATAAAAGGTGTAAGGTATTTTACTGGTATCTTAAACAAAACATGCAAAATACTTAAGGTTGTCTAAGTGTTTTAAGGCTAAATAACCAGCGTTGAGACTAGTACTCAGATTATTTGTGTTGTAAGTTGTAACAAAACATGAGCTGCTATATTATTTTGAAAAGTTTGTTGTGTTGTGTCATTTTGCATCAAAGAAGCCTACGTAAGCGTGCAAGGGGCGGGGTTGAGCCAAAGGGAATGCTCTGTGCTTTGCCCGTCAGGCGCTAAGAAGATCAAGCGGCCGTAACAAAGGCACATCAAAAGATACCAGTATGGCGGTATTGTCTCTTTCTAAAAATATACAGGTTTGAACTATTTTACAGGTATACCGCCCAACCCTAGGAAAAAAGCAGAGCTTATTGTAGTATCTAAATGTACGACGGAGTAGCATGAGTCAATGCATGGTGGTTGCTAATGGCCTTGGGTGCCCTGAGCCCCAAAAGTCCCTCGGCTTTCTTCCCATAGTCAATACCAGTGCCGCGTCTGTCTCCGCATGATGGATGATTGCATTTATCGCCTCTCTACTCGATAGGTTTTCCTCTCCCTTTTAATTGGATTAGAACTGTCCAACACTGGACTTGAGTCGCATTGCTGCGAGCCGTGCTTATGTCTGAATAATTTCAGCTTGTTAGAAGCTGTCTGTTGGGGATGGGGTCAGCTCCTAAAGAACCATAACATAGTTGGCATGCAGACTATGCAACGGTGTTTATAAGTAGGTCTGTAGCTATGGGTCATAATAGAAATTGCGTAGTATATTGATACGCTTTTTGAATTAATTGAGTAAGTGGATAAAACACACTTTCTCACCCTGATGCGTACTTTAGGAAAAATTGTTGAATTAAAAATGTTTCTGCTCACCGCTATCATCAATCAAAGTTTATTTATTTAGCCCCTAGTCACAAGTGCCTCGAAGGGCTGCACAAAACACATTGGCATCGTCTGATCTAAAATCCACATCTGGGCAATGACTAACTCAAAAAGCCAAAAATGGGGAAAAGAAGAAACCTTGAGAAGGGGTCAAGTGGATGCCTAGTGGGTGCAGTTATTGAATTATTCATGATAATGTGAAAGTCCAGTCCATTGGAAGGCTGTCACAGGTCTTCTTCCATATCGTATAGCGGTCCAGTCAGTGCAGGTGGGCCAGTACAGGCGTAGTATATTTTCTAATAAATGCACATCATCAATATTGGAATTGCACTTTTTACATATGTGCATTAATAAAAATGAATACAAATCTCCACACAACAAATCATGACACTAACAGACCACCACTGTCATGTGTTCACTGCTGCAGCGTCCGCTTGGAAATCATGTCCTCTAATTTAAAGTTCCGGGCACTTCATTCAGTCTGGATTTGATCAATTGTTTTTATTAATCACAAACAGCGTTCAATCAAAGCAGCAGACCAGACCTGGGCAAATTAAGGCCCGAGGCCACATGCGGCCAGTTTAACTTTTCAATCTAGCCCACCGGACATTCCCAAATCATTTTTTTAGAACTTTAAAATGTAAAGTGCAACTGCCATTATGATGTGTAGTGATGTTTTCTAATGACCGTAAGTCTTGAACTTTACAAAGTATTTCGATGGTTGGAATCCACGCTTTTGGATGATATACTAGTTACTATGATCATCTAATTAGTTACTACCATCCGAACGCCTCCCTGGGGAGGTGTTTAGGGCACGTTTGACCGGCAGGAGGCCACGGGAAAGACCCAGGACACGTTGGGAAAATTATCTCTCCCGACTGGCCTGGGAACGCTTCGAGATCCTCCGGGAGGAGCTGGACGACGTGGCTGGGGAGAGGGAAGTCTGGGTTTCCCTGCTTAGTCTGCTGCCCCCGCGACCCCACCTCAGATAAGCGGAAGAAAATGGATGAATGGATGGATGATAATCTAATTAGTTACTATGGTCATCTAATTAGTTACTATGGTAATCTATGTCACAACAGCTCAGATGAGGCACCAAGCAGTGTGGGTGGGAAGCGTTTCTACAGACGCGGAAGAAGATTTTCACAACAAAGTTTTAAAGCTTAGGGATTTATCAGATATATCAGATTTTCGATGGGTTTATTTTGTACCCTTCGCGTTCATATTTCACTGTTTGCTGCATTTTTGTTGCGTTTCACTTGATTGTAAAATATGTTGATGGAAAGGGGGTGTGACATTATTGTTTGGTCAATATTCAGTGTTTTATCATCCATCCATCCATTTTCTACCGCTTATTCCCTTTCGGGGTCGCGGGGCTGGCGCCTATCTCAGCTACAATCGGGCGGAAGGCGGGGTTCATAGAAAACAAATTTTAAATCCATTACGTTTTTTTAAGGCGGTCTGTCATAGCGTGTTTAGCATTCATCCATCCATCCATCATCTTCCGCTTAATCAGACATTATTGTGAGGTTTTGTATTAATGTCCCTTAAAATAGATATACCGGCCCCCAGACACATTTTTTGTCTAAATGTGGCCCCCGAGTCAAAATAATTGCCCATGACTGTAGTATGCTGATATTATATATTTGTACCATGAATTGATTAACGTAGACCCCGACTTAAACAAGTTGAAAAACGTATTCGGGTGTTACCATTTAGTGGTCAATTGTACGGAATATGTACTGAAGTGTGCAATCTACTAATAAAAGTTTCAATCAATCAAAGCCTGCAACAGACTATAAATAGAAGCTTTTCTTATCGCTGTTGATGAACATTGTGTTGTATCTCGTGATCATTTATGTGGGAGATTAGTGTAACTTGGTGATGTCAGTAATTGTGTCACAATATTTAAGTTCCCATCTTGCTAAAGGCTTTGCTTTGTCAGCATGGCTCTTGCTGGCTCTGCTAAAAAACCCATTGGTCGCAAAAAGTGATGGCTCCACCATCTTCCTCCCTGAACCTGGAGCTTCTTGTCAGCTCGCTACTATTGTGCTCGAAAAAACCTCTGACAGTTTCCTCTGTGTAAATATTCAAATATCCCAAGCTGTCTTCACTGCTGGCGTATTTGCTCTGTGAAAATGAGCACGTCATGAAATATTCACAGAGGGCATCGCGGGAGGTCAGGTGCTTCTGTTCGTCTATTGTTTTCCATTTTTGCCCTTTCCCGAATGGTATTTGGATTCTTGCGCCGTACTTGTCTGCTGGAGTTAGTTGGTTCAAATCATATGAATGATTATTGGGTTGCGGGGCCCTTGTCATAAGGTTTTGATGGTCTTAGAAGTCAAGCTTACATAAAATGGCAGCAAAAGAAACGTAACTGTTTCGAAAAGGACGTCGCAGAAGAGGTTTAATGTGAACAATAAGAGTTTTTGTTTCTGCTGTGTTTATACCCTTTTCTTGTTTTCCAAAATTGCTACTATCTGGCCCGCAGATCCAGGTTAGAGTCTTTTGGTTTGTAAATCAATGTTTTATCTGAAGGAGTTACATCGCCTTTCTTCAACACGTTTTACTAGAATTAAGTAGTAAATTCAAAAGTAAGTTAACAGGTTAGGGGCTCTACTGTGGCACAAATGCTATATTTTGATGGAATCTCAAGGTTAAGTTTAACTGTCCTAAACATTTTGTACTCAACACAACACTCCACACGTACCAACAAAGAGACTTGGTGTATACCTGGATTGACCTATGCGAGGGAGCAATAAAATACACTATAAAATGGAAGAAGCGCTAGGTTGTTAAGTGTTAGCTTCACTGCTAACTCAATTGCATTGGGTATTCTAATTTTTATTACACATTAGATAAACATTTACGTATTTGCCACAACATATTGGGTTGGGTGTCATTTCTATAGTCCATCTCACTTTTATGTTAGCACCTTCCTGTCGCTATTAGTTGCAGGAGTCTTTGGGCACCTCATGATTCAATTACGATTCAGGTGCTACGGTTCAATTATAAATTGATTGTTTATGCATCTTTAATTATTGTACTATACAGTATATCATTATCATATTTTACGTTATTAATAAGTATGTTTAATTGTTAATAGTATGTATAAAAAGGCTCCATCTTTGGCTGTTATCTATAGCTGACAGTGTTGTTGCACTGTGTGGGATGGAATGGAATCGAACTGTCATCTCACTTAAACAGTACAACAAAAGGACATTTTCAGTTCAAACCCGTTCAAGATGAAACATACAGTACATTATACAGGGTAGACAGAACAGAAACACTGATAGGCTGCCACAAGTGCGGCGCCCCGTAAAGGTGGGGAAAAAGGTAAAACATGGGGTGAGGAGTTGAGTTTGTGTTTGTGTTTATTTGGAACATGCATGCATACAACATGATACATCACAATTTCCAGTTTCTCATGTTTGAAAAGGAGTAGGAAGAAGCAGAACCTAATTAGTCCTACCCCTTTTCCTTTACATAGCAGTTGCTAAAACTTTTGTTCACTTCCTGTTCTCAATTTATTCACAATATACTTCAAAATAATGACGTTAAAAATTAAATAAATAATAATGAGTGAAGTAATTTATATTTCATCTGGTGAGATGAATAAGATTATATAAAAAAATGAATGGATGGATGAAATAAATTCAGAATGTTTTATCATGGGTCTTCTCCATAGTACTTTGTAAACACTTTTAAGTTTGAAGAGTCTCTTAAAGTGGATCATTGTTGGATTTCTTTACTTAAACCATTCCACAATAGTATTCCACAGACTGATATACTAAAAGATTTAAAGTGTTGTACGAGCATTCAAATGTTTTAAATAAAATTTTTGTCTAAGATTATATTTATATTTTGAGAAGAATTGTTGTACATTCTTGGGTAGCAGATTAGAGTTTGCTTTGTGCATAATTTTAGCTGTTTGCAAAGTGACTCTCTTGTGAAATTTCAGTATTTTTGATTTAATGTGTAAAGAGTTTTTTTGTAACAAGGTGAATGAATGAAGTGTACTTTTGTAGTTATTTCCCCATATTTCTGCACAATATGGTAAAACTCGCAAGCATTAGAGAATATGGAGTGGTTTTTGGTCTAAAACATGTTTTGCTTTATTCATTATTGACGTGTTTCTTGTCACTGTTGTATATTTTTATATGAGATTTCCTGTTCATTGTATCATCAATCAATATCCCTAGACATTTGGTTTCATTTACTGTTTCAATTTATATTCCGTCTATTTGTATTCGTGTTTCACTATCCCTTCTACTGTTGGAGGAGGAGAAAAAAAGTAAGTTCCAAACTAAACTCCTGTTTGTGGAAGTGCTCCGTTTGAGACAAGGAAAAAACCTCAAGCAAAGCACTTAAACATGTTACGCTACACAACTCGAGACTTTCAACCGTAGGTATTATTCTCTTCCTTGACTTGTTAGACTACATGCATATTTACTTTTCTTAGTTGTAAACTTTCTGTTGTACCATGGTTCCTATAAGACTTCTGTGGAATTGTAAATAACATTTATTATTTTCTTTTTTCATTACTTGACATCCAAGCTAGCTTAGCGCCATGGCTAGCAAAGCTTGTTCTTTCCTTCTTTCTCTGTGTGTGTCCGACGAGATTTACATTTTAGAAACATCTTTATTACATTATTTAACATACATAAATAATCGATACTTGGACATGTGTCCAGCCATTCAAAATTGTCCACGTTCCAATCGTGGTGTATCAAAGATTCAATAATTTTTCCCACCTTTGGTTTGCTATCTTTGCATGTTTTGCTTTTGTCTTCTTCAGACAGCTAGCTAAACCATGGAGTCTGTGGATTTGGATATCAGGCTCAAAATTGGCCATATTGTTTTCTAGTGCGTACCAGGCTAGTTAAGTCAACAACGTCCTGTATAGAATTTTACAAACTTTTTGTGAGATAGTTCTCTATTTCTAATCTTGTTTCCATAATGTTGATCCCTTTCGCTATTGTGTCAAAGTAGAAACTATCTGATACTCGCATCTAGAAACTCGCCTCCCACTCCCAGCACTCGTGGCTCAGGCCTGTAATTGTGATGTGGGAACCCTGCCAGGGTTGAGTAATAAGTCCTTTTACTCATTCCAGAACACCTGGCTGGTCGAAAGGAATCCCTGCCAGTTTATTTGAAAGTCAAAGTAACCTTGACTCATCAATCTAAATATAAGATGATTTCTTGTGTCCCAGAAATTATTTTCAGTTGGAAAACAGGCTTTGTTCCAGATGATGTGGAAAGAATACAAATTTGCCATTCTTTAAACTGATTTGGTTATGCCCAGCCAATAAATATCCTTTCTTATATGACCCGAAATTATTGCTCTTTTATCCTGCACTACAATGAGCTAATGCAACGAAAGTTTGTTCTTATCTGTACTGTAAAGTTGAAAATTGAATGACAATAAAAGGAATTCTAAGTCAAAGACAGGGCACGTGATTTTGCAATGCATTGTGGGGAGTGGGTAGCCATTGTTGTTGGACAAAGTTTTTGCTCACATGGCTGTACTCAGCACAGTGGAATATGGGTTAGTGCATGTGCCTCACAATACGAAGGTCCTGTTTAGTACTGAGTTCAATCCCGGGCTCGGGATCTTTCTGTATGGAGTTTGCATGTTCTCCCTGTGACTGCGTGGGTTCCCTCCGGGTACTCCTGCTTCCTCTCACCTCCAAAGACATGCACCTGGGGATAGGTTGATTAGCAACACTAAATTGGCCCTCGTGTGTGAATGTTGTTTGTCTATCTGTGTTGGCCCTGCGATGAAGTAGCGACTTGTCCATGGTGTACTCTGCCTTCCGCCCGATTGTAGCTGAAATTGGCTCCAGCACTCCCCGTGACCCCAAAAGGGACAAGCGGTAGAAAATAGATGGATGGGTCGTTCTCAACCAGCAGTATTGTGAGAGAACAACAAAATTTATCAAAATGGATTCTACGAAATAAAATAAAAATTGTCACTGTACCGAAACAACCTGGACCCTGTTCTAAAGGTTCGCCAAAATAAGCAAAATTGGTGGAATAGAACCATATGAGCATGACCGTGCCGAACATGTCTTGTAACGGAGTAAGTTTTTATACAGTCCAAACATTCGGAATGCAAAGTCCGGAAAGGCTCATGGACAAACCAAGTGTGGGTGTGTGCAAGACCTTATAATTTTACCTCAGAAATAGAACACTGTCGTCCTTTAGAGGTAAGTCAACAGGACTTGTCACTGTGCGGTGTCTCCTGGAGAAATTAGATTCGAACTAAATACATTTGAAGTGTGAATATTTAAACTATTTTCAGTTATTGATCAATGAATACAGGTATTGCTTTTCCCCCAAATATTGTATGTTGTTCGTAACCCGCAACTAGCTTAGATTCAAACTTACCAGTGTGAAAACGCAGTGAACACACCACCAACATGTACCAGGTGATGGTGTTAAAAGTTATGTTTGATCGTCTCACGTCTGCTATCCAGGCTATTCATTGTCTCTTCATTAGCTCACTAATCCAACTTTCTTGGCTTTGCTTCTACGCTGGAAATTTCACCAAATATTTTTTATTTTCCGCAAGTGATTACGACATTTATTGTGGCAGTTAATTATGCCATAAGTTTTGAACTCGTTAAGGACTGAGTCTTGCCGTCAGCCATGTAAGTAAGCTATTCCGAGGCCAGCAAGAACCACATTGCATTGCGTTTCCACGCCACGCTTTTGAGTCCTATAGTTACAGAGCTATGGAAGTCCCGCTTTGAACTGATTGTAGCAATTTTATCAGAACGACACTGACATTTTCCTCAAAAATGTATTTGTGAAGAGACAGAAAACAATAATTGTGACACTTTAATGCTTTAAACTAGTCCGTCTGATAATTTCCCCCTGCATTCATGTCACTTATCTGTGAATATTAACGTTGTATTGTCTTGAATATCTATTATACATCTAAAGTTCTGTGCCGGCATACTGAGCAAGTTCCATCTTATCTCAGCAGTAGCTCAATGTGTTATATCTGGAAATGGGCAATAATGTCACAGAGGGAAGAGTTATGGGCCTCACACAGCCTGTCGCTAATCCCATGCTGCTCTTGCACACCTGCCTATCAAGTAGCTTAATAAACTTTGGAGAGAAATGAGGCTGTTAATTGATGCCATAGAAGTGAACTACACTAAATAGCATGCAATCAAAATGGTAAAATTCCAGATTAATCAATTTGTAATCAATAATTGGAGGTTATTGTGAACACTATAAATACAGACCATTTACCATTTAAATTGGTATACTGGGGTCATTAACTTGTTAGTCGAGACTTTACTCAGTCAGCAAGGGGAAAATGTGTTTTGAAACCAAAAGATAAAACTTGTCACAAAATGGACTGTCATGGTGAGACACTTACTGACAGGCTGTCAGGTTGTGCAATGTCCCTTTGGTGCTGACTCATGTATACTGTACACTTTGGATCAAACAGAAGTCGATAAAATGTCAGAATAGTCTATGAAAGAAGTACTGTTACTCACAAAAGAGAGTACATAACTTACATTTCAGCAATAAATTCTAGTATATCTTCTTAAGGGACAGTACTATACAGAAGAAATAAAAATCAAATATACTGTTTGCTTGTTTAACAGTGTTTGGGCTCCTTTTGTTTGGAAACTGCCATGCAGCCCCGCTTTACAAAAGATAGGGTCATGCTGTGCTTCAGTGTGTCACAGTACTAGTTGGAATTCACAGCTCCTTAGTACCGGTAGCACTTATACAGCCCTAGATCCTGATTAGGGATGAGTACCGAATCCGGGACGTTTTTAGCACCGACAGAATCACGCCGGTCAGGTAAAATCAAACAGTGCCTTATTATGGTACCCTGGTTGCGCGTCACGCCTAATTACCTATTCTTCACATTTTGGCACTTGGCGATCACTCCAGCGGCACTGAGAGCATACTTAGCCAAACAACCTATAGGTACTGTTGCAATTTTCCCGGCCAACAAAGAAATTGACTCAAATGTTCCAACATAAGAAATGCGCTAGCTTGAGGCTAATATACATTGGCTTTGCTGTTGATCAGCATTACATGCCAATTTTAACACATCAAATTAATGTTGTCTGTCTATCTGTGTTGGGCTTGCGATGAGGTGGCAACTTGTCCAGGGTGTACCCCGACTTCCGTCCGATTGTAGCTGAGATAGGGTCCAGCAGCCCCTTCCACCCCGAAGGGAACAAGCGGTAGAAAATGGATGGATGGATGGATGGAAATTTGATAAAGAAAACCACAATTAAAATGCAAGTTACAATCAAACGGTTCAGCACAATATGAAGGTCCTGGGTTTGATCCTGCCCTCGGGATCTTTCTATGTGGAGTTTGCATGTCCTCCCCGTGACTGCGTGGGTTCCCTCTTGGTACTCCGGCTTCCTCCCACCTCCAAAGGCATGCACCTGGCAACACTGATCTGGCCCTAGTTTTTGAATGAGTGTGTGAATGTTGTCTGTCTCTCTGTGTTGGCCCTGTGATGAGGGGGCGACTTGTCCAGGGTGTACCCCGATTGTAGCTGAGATAGACTCCAGCTCCCCCTGCGACCCTGAAGGGAATAAGCAGTAGAAAATGGATCGGTTGGTTCCAATCAAACAGCTGGTGCATAATGAGTACAATACTTACACTTTTTAAGGCGCAACTAAAAACAACAAAAAACATTACTGTCATCTAAAATCTGAAACTTGTCACTGTAGTTTAGTGTCACACTTGCTAAAGAGAAATATATAACAACTGGACAGCAGTTATCATAATCAACTCTTTTTTTAAGGGTTATTTTATCAATATAAAGTATTATTTATTATTACACACAAAAGTACAGAACATTGGTACCATAGAGGACCGGTATCGATTCCCAAGTACCTGGGAATTGGTACCGTATCAGTTCAAATGTGAACGGTGCCCACCCCTAACCATGATGCCACCACCGTGCTTGGTACACCTATTTTACCACTCACTTAAATTGCTGCTTAAAGCAGTTGTTGTGGTGTTAAAATGTTGTGACACACAGCCATCAATTTTCAGGATAGCCCTCCTTTTTTGTGTTCGATTAATAAAGTAAAAAGGTTCCTCAAGTAGCAGGCCACGTTTTCCCCCCAGGCCCCCGGGCCCTGAGCCAAGCTTGGAGAGGCAGTGCTAATGACTGTCGCACAAAGGCCAAATGTCTCTCAGTGAGGTGGGGAGAAGCTGGCAAGACTCGGCCAACTTGCTCCGGAGTTCAGTATGCAGATTGAATCCCCGTGGCCAGCAATACATGACTGGCAACCACGTAATCAACAGTTCTTTGCGCCACACGACCTGACGTCACCGTCATGCACCCACTGCCGTCTTCTATTTGTAGTCTGGACAGAGTTATGAATTCAATTTGTTCCCAACTTTTTTTTTGCCCGAGCTTTGTTACAGTCTAGAGCGCTTTGATTGTCTTTCTTCCAGCAAGCATTTATGCAAGGGTCATTGATGCGCTGATTATTTATTCAGACTGTGCACTTTGCATTGAAACCCTTGTTGCAGAAAGATCATTATTCTAAAGGCGGAGCACTCTCTCTCTCTCTTTCGCTCTCTCACGCTGTCGCTCCACTGTAAGCTGTTGGCTGTCTGCCCGGGTGTGCGACACCGAGGAGCTGAAGTGGGCACTTTTAGAGCAGCTTGACTGAACACAGGGCCAAGGACAAAAGGTGCGATCATGGGTCTCTGTGAGTGAGTGGCGATTTGAACACAGACAGGATTTTTTTTTTTTAAGTAGCATCTTGGGATCACATGTCCGACATATTTTATTGCAAAATCGAGATTGGGACATTTTGTTAAGTTAAGCGCACTTTATCGTTGTGACCTTATAATGAGAAAATCAAGTGTTTTATTTGAAATATCCTTAAGAGGATGATCAATTCATTGTGAAAGCCCTTTGACGTCCGCATCAGACGGATGATAAGAATTTGCCATCTCCTTAGCTCCGGTGCCAACTAAATCAATTGATTTGACAAACTCGCCATGCTGCTGACACCACGGCTTTGCTGTTTCGCCTAGATGAAATAACCTGACGGTTATGGAAATGGTCAGAAGGGGAAGGCGCTGTCATTAAACAACAGGCGCTGTTGCGGGTTGTTGTGATGGCTGTCCCAGACCCTCGCAGACGACCAAGAGAGACGAGGCATGTGTCATCGATGCTAACGCTGGACAAACTTTCGTTGAACTTGAAGCATCGCAGTATTTCCTTTTTACCCCACAGACTGATTTTCCTTGTAGTCTAATTATTAACCACCATTTGGAGTTAATGTTTTGACCAATTGGGCCTTACTTCCTTTAGTGTTTGCAGCTTTTACAGTATATTGTGATCATTTCGAGCCTCCCTCTAGGGTGCCCGTCTTAGGTTGCAGTGCTGACTTCAGCCCAGGAGAATAAATGCTCTGCTAATGGCTCCTGACGTAAAGTACTGGAACTTCTACCTATGTGCTTTTATTGTCCGAGGGTTAAAGGCTGAAAGTACAGACCTACCTCAGCACAAATGTAGTAAATAATGTGACTATTCTGTATCTACAAATAGATCCAGTGTGTAAAGTACAGTAGTACATTCGCATGCCTGTGTATGGTACAGTAGTACATCAATTTTCAAGCGGAATTGGCTTTGTGATGGAGTTCTTAACTCAAAACACTTGTATCTCAAATCAACATTGCCCATTAAAATAATTTAATTCAATTTAATTGGTCCTCAGCCCCTCAAAACATTAACATTTTAAATGCCTGTTAAAAAGATAAACAAACTTTTGGATATGAAATATCGAAAAACAATACAGTAGTATGTACTAGGTTTAGGCGATATGACTGAATACTGTACCACGAGATACGTTTTTTTATATTGGTTGATATCAATAATTGTTCACTTAATTTTTTTTTTAAACCTATGGACAATATGGACGAGGCAAAAAAATGGATTAAATGTGAACATTTTCATTTCGAATGAAACTTTCCTCTGATTATAATCCACTCAGCTATCAAGGCGGAAAGGAAATGTCAACACAACAATGGAAAACAATCAACATCAATGAAAGCATAATTCTAAAATCATAATAAACACTTAATAACCTCTTTAAATCAAGGTGAAAACATAAAGAATATGTGAGAAATGCTTATTAACCTCTTTACATCATGGTGAAAAAATAAAGAATATGTAAGAAATGCTTATTAAAGTGTAACAAAATGTGCAAAGTATGAAAATGTAAACAGAAAAACTTGAGAAGAATTTTTTTTGCAGGTTTACTGCCTGGAAGTTCCGTGGTCTGTGTAAAATTTCATTTGGTCTTTTTTTCTTATTTAAGTATGGAAATAATTTATGTTACGTTGTAATTATTATTGAAATATTATTGGACCAAGTTATTATTTTAAAGTAACACATTTGCTATATTTTGTTATTCATTTTATTAATACAGTCTTGCTGTCAGGTTCTGTTGGTCTTAAACCCCAAGATGCAGATATGGCAGGCATAGCGCAGGTAAACATGACTTTAATGTCAAAAAGGAAATAGGTTAACAGGAAACAATCATAGAGCCCTGACTGGAGGGTGAGGCAGGCGTAAATAGCAACCAGCTGATTGACAACAGGTGTGGCCAGGCTGCCAATCAGCAGCAGGTGAGGGGAAATAGCGCTCAGGGAGACGAGCAGGGAAAGGAACCAAACATAAGTGTGCTGCTCAGGAAATAAACACAAACCAAGGAAACACAACCAGATTTTAACTGACAGATCGTCACACTTGCACTTTTATTTCCTATCTGTTGTTTCCCTACATCCGAATAGGGAAGGACAAGGGTTGAAAAGAAAAGATGAGCGCGGTGAAGGACAACAGTCCGTTTGAAAACAACCCAAAACTGACCTACTTCCAAGATGACTTTTCCTGTTTTATCCACAATTTATTCGCTCTCTGCAGCACTCTTTTTTTAATTTTTCCTTTCACTCTATGCAGAGACGGACAGCAAGATGGCACAACTAAACTTGATAGTTGATACGTGATTGGCTGTTGTAATGTGTCCCTCCCATTGCTCACTGACCACTTCCTGTTTTGCTATCTTACCAGATCCCGAGTGCCTTTGTTCATGGAAACAACCATGCTTCATTCTTTCCGGTTTCTTATGACCAAAATATTGTACTAAATATTATACATATAAAGAATCGCCTTATGATATTGACATTGATTGCGTGTTTGTCACAATATACTGTATATTGGTATAGTTTTATTGACCCAGCTCTAGTCCACGCTCAGTCATGTTTTTGTTGATTTATCTCTTTAATTAAATGAATATTATCCACTTTTTCTTCTCAGCACTGTCCTTTATGCTCACTTTCTTTCTTCCTGTGGTTGGAAAAACTAAGTTATGTCGATTCCTAGGTACAAGCTAATGCGAGTGAGTAAAACCGGATGTTTTGGTTTTATTTCTTTAATTAAGTGAATATCATCCACTTTTTCTTCTCAGCACTGTCCTTGATGCTCACTTTCTTCCTTCCCGTGGTTGGAAAAAAAAAAGTTGTGTGGATTTCTAGCTATACGTTAAAGCTAGCGAGTAAGAAAGGATGTTTTGGGCGGATATTACGGTGTTCAGTGTGACCTTTGCTCCGCCAACTAATGGTGGCTATGCTCAATTTTTTGCTTGCAACTTAAAAGCATAAAAATTCGCAGACAGACATTTCTTATCTCAAAACACTTTTAAAGGAGTAGTGCACTTTTTGAGGGAATTTTGCTTATTGTTCACAATCCTGATAAGAGAAAAGAAAACAAAAGGATATTTTGTTTTTTTTTTGCATTCTAACTTGTAATAATCTGCTTGTTCTTGGTGGCTAGCAATGCAGCTAATGAGAGCAATCCATTCTACAGTTAAATCACTTTAAAAATGCATCAAAAACCGCCAACAATACTTCATTTTCATTTGCTAACTCGTATAATAACCAAGCTCTAGCAACATTGTTATTATAAGAGCAAACACTGAGGAACTGTTTGCTACAGCATTAGCCGTAACCCAGTTATGGCTACTGCATCAACAACTGAATGGCTTTTGAGTTTGTAATTTACAACACTAATCTGTACTGACTAAAAACATGAACAATCATAGTTCAGTATCTGTAAAGTAATATGTGATGTTTTCTTAGTACACAGCAAACTCGACAGTGTAGATATTGTAGTTGTAGTCATGATCAGTATTAAAGTGACTCACTCGATGAACAACTGTTCGAGTGAGTCAACAATCCCTCAATCCTTTCCGTGTCCAGGCCAGGTTTGGTTCCCCGTGTTGAGTCAAATTAAGCTGCAGGCTCCAGGGGAGTATGTTTGCAAAGCTGAAACTTTAACGTTTCAGGTTTGCAACTTTGGTCAAGCTGGCCGGTGACGTTTACAGTTAATTTAGCTCAGCATAGCTTGCCTCCAACTTTCACATTTGAATTCACGCCGACCTCACTCTCTCCGTCTGTTCCAGCGTTTCACCCTCTGTTCGTGCTCGCTTATATTAGCAGCATTCCATCCTCTGTATATTCAGCTTCAAAAAGACAAGGTTGTGAAATCTCATTTGTCCAAAAAATAGCCGTCTTCGCGGTCAGTTCCCAAGTGTGGTATGATTACAACACACTCGCGGTTCTTTCCAAAAGTAGGACACACATTTGTTGGCGGAAGTCGGAAGTGCGTTGCTAATGAAACGGAAATAAATGCACAGAGGAAAGAAGTTAATTTCTACAAAATACGGTAAATATTGTACATATTACTATCAATATTATTAATATTATTACATATTGTTATTAATGTGTCCATTACTACATTATTTAAGCTTTCAGTGTGTAGAAAAAACTTTGATGGAAGGCTTTGAAGTTGTTTGAGAGGGCTTTGATGGCTACAACGGTGACTCCCACTAGCTGCATCTTGCAAGCGTTTATCATTTATCATTTTTAGGATCCCCCCCCCCCCCTCTCTCATAATAATTGTTAATGATGGGCAACATTTAAAAAAAGTGCAGGTTTCCTGTAAGTTGGGGCACTCTTAAAGTTAAAGTTAAATTACCACTGACAGTCACACACACACACTAGGTGTGGTGAAATTACTCTCTGCATTTGACCCATCCCCTGGGAAGTGAGGGTAGCAGTGAGGGTAGCAGTGAGCAGCAGCGGTGTCTGCGCTCGGGAAACATTTTGGTGATTTAACCCCCAATTCCAACCCTCGATGCTGACTGCCAAGCAAAGAGGTAATGGTTTACATTTTTATAGTCTTTGGTATGACTGGGTTGAGGTACTTTCCTTCCATGTAATACATTTTATCCAAATACTGTTGCGTGGTCTACAGAAGTAAAGAATTGCCAATGTCTCTGATCAACATTGGCATAGGCATTAACTTATGTAGCAATAGGCAACTCTTGATGAGTACTGTCATTTGAAAGTATCATGAGTAGTTAGTATCCTTCAGCTTTTGCACATGCTTTTAGTATTGTTTAAATGTAGTAACTCAGCTACCACATACTGTTTACAATTAACTTTTCAGTGTTAATGCTGACTTATCAGTTTGCTCCTTATCGCTATAACACTATTGGCTGTGTTGCAATTATGTTGTGCAATTTACAGAATAGAATTTACAGTATAGTCTTTAATCTGCTTTAATTCAAACATTACCTGTTCCATAAGAAGACTAATCCATAAAATGTGATGCAATTTAGCAGTCATATTGCAGACATCTACTACCTACTCAGCGGCCTAGTGGTTAGAGTGTCCGCCCTGAGATCGGTAGGTTGTGAGTTCAAATCCCGGCCGAGTCATACCAAAGACTTTAAAAATGGGACCCGTTACCTCCCTCCTTTGCACTTAGCATCAATGGTTGCAATTGGGGGTTAAATCACCATAAATGATTCCCTGGCGCGGCACCGCTACTGCCCACTGCTCCCTTCACTTCCCAGGGGGTGATCAAGGGGATGGGTCAAATCCAGATAATAATTTCGCCACACCTTCAGTGTGTGACAATCATTGGTACTTTAATTTTTATATATTTTTTTTTGTTATGTTTTTTTTTTGTTTGTTTGTTTTTCGTCTTTTCCAGCTTCTCAGGCAAATCCTATACTCGATGTAGGTGCCCATATCAGCTGTTCAGATGTACTTTACAAGAGAGAAGTGTAGTATACTTCTCTTGATGCCTTATTTGTATTTGACTTTATTAAATGTATTTATATTATCATTTGGTGCTAAACTAAAGTCTTAACGAGATGCTACGCTTCGTACTGCCTCTGCCTCTGTCAGTACGTCTCTGCAGCACCCAGCATTGTCCTACCCACACAACCATCTGATTGGTTACACGCAGAGTGGTAACAGCCAATCAGCAATGAGTATTCAGAGCGCCTGTAACAGCCCTCCCCTCACTTCCCAGGGGGTGATCAAGGGGGTGGGTCAAATGCAGCGGACACATTTCACCACACCTAGTGTGTGTGTGACAATCATTGGTACTTTAACTTTACCATAGGGATTAATGTGAAGAACAGAAAAGATTGCTCTTGCTCTTAGCACTTTCCGCCGCATTCACTACTCCATGCACCCGCAAGTCCTTGTCTGTGTCAGTGTTCACACATGAGCAACTTGAGTGACAGTGCCTTTTTTAGGTGTGGGTCATCATGGCAAAGCTGCAGTGTGGACATTCATCGTTCTATTAAGGAGACAAGGTCAATGGGAGAGAGATATTTATAGAATGTTATGATTTGTCGGACTCATTTACACAGGCAATATCTTACTTGTAGTATTGTGAGGCAACTCTCCTCCGTCTCAAGCTCTCTATGCTGCATTTTTTGGCGCTAATCATGCAGCCATTGTGTATGGATTTACTGCCCTCCGTGCCCTCTGCGGGGAGATTTAATTTTGGCTCCCCTGAGCTCGGCAATCTTTCGCTCTCACACTCCATTTTTCTTTTCTCATTTTGTCTCTTCCCTCTTCATGCCATCTCCCAGATTTTTTTTTTGTCCACTCTTCCATTCAGATAATCACCGTTATCTCACTGTAGGCAAGTGTTCGCTGTCCTGATAGTTCATTTTAATCACACCTGTCTCCTATCTCCATTTTTATATGACTTGCCGTTGTTCCAGCAATCTTTCTTCACTAATGCTCGATACCAAATAGAAATACTGGAATATAAGGTTAGAGAAGGAATTTCTTGTTCATCTTTCAAGGTACAATCCACTCTTAAAGATGATTACTGGACTGGACTCCCGGGTAGTAGCCGTATGTACCTTTTTCAAGGCTAAAATATACAGGGTACAAGTGTAATAGGTCGCCGTGCACCTTCTTCTTAAATGTTGTAGCCCTCAATAAAGCTTTAAATCTTACAGCATAACAGCAAAAGACAGACAGTCAAATGTGCTACACGACAATTTCGGTATCCAGTGATTCCTTTACAGTGGTAGCTCAATTTACAAGTCCCTCATCCTATGAATATTTTGAAATACAAGCTGTTGCGGGCATAATCCAGTCTGTCACTGAAATATGCCTGTTTGCAACATAAACAACGATTTTGTCGTTCCTATTGTTGATGCACGTAAGAGACGCTTACAGAAGTTGCTGAACAATATTATTACACTCATTCATAAAACTACAGTAGTCATTTGTATTACATGCTAATGTATTGTTTTTCAAAACATATTTATTACCTAAAAGGTTTGTTTTTCTCTGTAAAAGGCATTTTACATTGTGGTGTTTTGGGAGAGCCAAGCACAGACATTGGTAAATGACGCCTCAGTAATGAATTAATTCATCAATTTATTTCTTCCATCGGACAGACATGTATGGCATCACTTCATCACTCTTTGTAATTTGACAGACATGCAACGGCACCCACCGAAAAGGGATACGGGAAAAAGCAAGAATGCTTATCCATGTGCCGCCCCTAATTTACAATCAACTTACAAACCCCGTTTCCATATGTGTTGGGAAATTGTTTGGGATGTAAATATAAACAGAATAAAATGATTTGCAAATCATTTTCAACCCATATTCAGTTGAATATGCTACAAAGACAACATATTTGATGTTCAAACTGACAAACATTTTTTTTTTTGTGCAAATAATCATTAACTTTGGAATTTGATGCCAGCAACACGTGACAAAGAAGTTGGGAAAGGTGGCAATAAATACTTATTTGGAACATCCCACAGGTGTGCAGGCTAATTGGGAACAGGTGGGTGCCATGGTTGGGTATAAAAGCAGCTTCCATGAAATGCTAAGTAATTCACAAACAAGGATGGGGTGAGGGTCACCAATTTGTAAGCAAATTGTCGAACAGTTTTAGAACATTTCTCAACGAGCTATTGCAGAGGATTTAAGGATTTTACCATCTACGGTCCGTAAAATCATCAAAAGGTTCAGAGAATCTGGAGAAATCACTGCAGGTAAGTGATGATATTACGGACAGTTGATCCCTCAGGCGGTACCGCATCAAAAACAGACATCAGTGTGTAAAGGATATCATCACCTGGGCTCAGGAACACTTCATAAAACCACTGTCAGTAACTACAGTTTGTCGCTACATCTGTAAGTGCAAGTTAAAACTCTGCTATGCAAAGCAAAATCCATTTATCAACAACACCAAGGAACGCCGCCGGCTTCGCTGGGCCAGAGCTCATCTAAGATGGACTGATGCAAAGTGGAAAAGTGTTCTGTGGTCTGACGAGTCCACATTTCAAATTATATTTGGAAACTGTGGACGTGGTGTCCTCCGGAACAAAGAGGAAAATAACCCTCCTGACTGTTACAGGCGCACATTTCAAAAGCCAACATCTGTGATAGTATGAAGGTGTATTAGTGCCCAAGGCATGGGTAACTTACACATCTGTGAAGGCACCATTAATGCTGAATGGTCCCTACAGGTTTTGGAGCAACATATGTTGTCATCCAAGCAAAGTAATCACGGACGCCCCTGCTTATTTCAGCAAGACAATGCCAAGCCATGTGTTACAACAGCGTGGTTTCGTAGTAAAAGAGTGCGGGTACTTTCCTGGCCCGCCTGCAGTCCAGACCTGTCTCCCATCGAAAATGTGTGGCGCATTATGAAGCGTAAAATACGACAGCGGAGACCCCAGGACTTTTGAACAACTGAAGCTCTACATAAAACAAGAATGGGAAAAAAATTCCACTTTCAAAGCCTCAACAATTAGTTTCCGCAGTTCCCAAATGTTTATTGAGTGTTGTTAAAAGAAAAGGTGATGTAACACAGTGGTGAACATGCCCTTTCCCAACTACTTTGGCACCTGTTGCAGCCATGAAATTCTAAGTTAATTATTATTTGTAAAAAAATTAAATAAAGTTTGAGTTTGAACATCAAATATCTTGTATTTGTAGTGTATTCAACTGAATATAGGTTGAGAAGGATTTGCAAATCATTGTATTCTGCTTATATTTACATCAAACACAATTTCCCAACTCATATGGAAACGGGTTTTGTACGTGGTGGTTATATATGTTGGTTATATATGTTGGTTATATCTAAGTTTCAACAGCAAATTTGATGGATACATGATAATTTCAGAAGAAGTAACATGACAATGGATGATAATGAGAAAGTCGGTATACATTCACCAATATGGATATATTTTGTTTGATTCATTGAATCTTTAAAAGTATTATTTATTTTATATTTTTAGTCCACATGATGTCCAATTCATGTTTCTTCTTGTGTTATTTTGTGCTGATTTATGAACCAATTTTAACATGTTGTAAACACTTTTTCAATAGCATTGAGCGACCATGAGATTAGCTCCATCTTGCCTGGGTATCTTTCGTCTTCTGAAGCCTTGTCTGGTGTGTTATGTCCCTTATTCCACAGTGAGTTATTTTGCACCTGTGTCCCACAGTTGAGTTAGTCCAAACAACTAGTCATGTTTTTGATAGTTTCCCAACAACACATTTTTTACCACAAGGTTGAACACTTTAGAAGACACTTTAATTTCTCCGCTCACATTGTCCCACAGTTTCACCGCCGCTATAGATAACGTTTGAGCCTTAAATGTGGAATTTACTGTGTTATGTTTGAATTTCGGGACACCCCTGAGTTCAGGTGGACCATCTCTTAGTGGTGAAAGCAGACTGTATATTTGCAGGTAGAGCCCTTTGTGAGGCCATAAACATAACTTAAAGGCAACTGTATTGGATTATGTCATGTAGTTTAAGAAAATGACTCATTATGAACAGCTGATTGGTACAGAAGAACATTTACTGCATATTGTGCTACAAGAGCAAAATGATCTCACACATTGGAATTTTAGTTTTTTCTCAATGATGGAGACAAAAGCTGATGTCAAACTTGACACGCTACTCTTCTGACTTTAGCATTTAGTAGGTGGTGGCACTCGTGAGCTGAAAGAACTTCTTGATTAACACAGTTTGGTGCTTCACAGTCATATGACACATCAGCTGTATTGGTCACATGTTTTTTCTTTTTTCTATTGACACACACAATGGACACAGTCTCGCTCCTTGTGTTTCACAAGGCGTTGGGGCTTCAGTTTTGTGTGACCCATCACTATATTTACACAATAAAGCCGACTGTATTGCGATAACTCTTTTACAATTATATTTGATAATCAGCCTCTTTTATAATAGAAAGTAATGCAAGGACTCTTAAGGATTCCACAGATAAATTGCTATTTCCCATGCAACCACGTGGAGACAGAAATGGCATGCTGTCATGTAAATCAGAGTTTCTCAAGTTGTGTAGTCCGAAGCCTCAGGTGTTACGCTTAATAATCACTTAATTAAATATTCAAACACAGTGTTACTGTTCAAAGTGTGTGTAATGTTACATTGGCCAAAAATATTAAATAAACTTGTTAAACAAAACCTCTGCCTTGCTTTTTATCAATATTTAGGCCTACTACGCTACTGTATTTTAATGTTGGTCATTATAGTGGTACTTGAAGAGTCAAGTGTTTTTTGAGGTGGTACTTGGTGAAAAAAGTTTGAGAACCACTGATTTGAATAAGATACATAAGGTGAGGGTATTTACAAACCCGTTTCCATAGGAGTTGGGAAATAGTGTTAGATGTGAATGTAAACGGAATACAATGATTTGCAAATCCTTTACAACCCATATTCAATTGAATGCACTACAAAGACAAGATATTTCATGTTCAAACTCATAAACTGTATTTATTTTTATGCAATTAATAATTAACTTATAATTTCATGGCTGCAACACGTGCCAAAGTAGTTGTGAAAGGGCATGTTCACCACTGTGTTACATCACCTTTTCTTTTAACAACACTCAATAAACGTTTGGGAACTGCGGAAACTAATTGTTGAAGCTTTGAAAGTGGAATTCTTTACCATTCTTGCTTGATGTACAGCTTAAGTTGTTCAACAGTCCGGGGTATTGTTGTCGTATTTCAATAAAAATGTATGTATGTTTGTAAATTTTACGCTTCATAATGTGCCACACAATTTCGATGGGAGACAGGTCTAGACTGCAGGCGGGCCAGGAAAGTACCCGCACTCTTTTACTACGAAGCCAAGCTGTTGTAACACGTGGCTTGGCATTGTTTTGCTGAAATAAGCCATGATAAGTCCATGATTACGTTCCTTGGATGACAACATATGTTGCTCCAAAACCTGTATGGACCTTACAGCATTAATGGTGCCTTCACAGATGTGTAAGTTACCCATGCCTTGGGCACTAATGCACCCCCATACCATCACAGATGCTGGCTTTTGAACTTTGCACCCATAACAATCCGGATGGTTATTTTCCTCAATCAATGTTTATTTATATAGCCCCAAATCACAAATGTCTCAAAGGACTGCACAAATCATTACGACTACAACATCCTCGGAAGAACCCACAAAAGGGCAAGGAAAATTCACACCCAGTGGGCAGGGAGAATTCACATTCAGTGGGACGCCAGCGACAATGCTGACTATGAGAAACCTTGGAGAGGACCTCAGATGTGGGCAAACCCCCCCCCCTCTAGGGGACCGAAAGCAATGGATGTCGAGCGGGTCCAACATGATACTGTGAAAGTTCAATCCATAGTGGCTCCAAGACAGCAGCGAGAGTCCCGTCCACAGGAAACCATCTGAAGCGGATCAGCAGCGTAGAGATGTCCCCAACCGATACAGGCGAGCGGTCCATCCTGGGTCCCGACGAGCGGTCCATCCTGGGTCTCGACTCTGGACAGTCAGTACTTCATCCATGGTCATCGGACCGGACCCCCTCCACAAGGGAGGGGGGGACATAGGAGAAAGAAAAGAAGCGGCAGATCAACTGGTCTAAAAAGGAGGTCTATTTAAAGGCTAGAGTATACAAATGAGTTTTAAGATGAGACTTAAATGCTTCTACTGAGGTAGCATCTCGAACTGTTACCGGGAGGGCATTCCAGAGTACTGGAGCCCGAACGGAAAACGCTCTATAGCCCGCAGACTTTTTTTGAGCTCTAGGAATCACTAATAAGCCGGAGTCTTTTGAACGCAGATTTCTTGCCGGGACATACGGTACAATACAATCGGCAAGATAGGCTGGAGCTAGACCGTGTAGTATTTTATACGTAAGTAATAAAACCTTAAAGTCACATCTTAAGTGCACAGGAAGCCAGTGCAGGTGAGCCAGTACAGGCGTAATATGATCAAACTTTCTTGTTCTTGTCAAAAGTCTAGCAGCCGCATTTTGTACCAACTGTAATCTTTTAATGCTAGACATGGGGAGACCCGAAAATAATACGTTACAGTAATCGAGACGAGACGTAACAAACGCATGGATAATGATCTCGGCGTCTTTAGTGGACAAAATGGAGCGAATTTTAGCGATATTACGGAGATGAAAGAAGGCCGTTTTAGTAACGCTTTTAATGTGTGACTCAAAGGAGAGAGTTGGGTCGAAGATAATACCCAGATTTTTTACAGAGTCACCTTGTTTTATTATTTGGTTGTCAAATGTTAAAGTTGTATTATTAAATAGAGGTCGGTGTCTAGCAGGACCGATAATCAGCATTTCCGTTTTTTTGGCATTAAGTTGCAAAAAGTTAGCGGACATCCATTGTTTAATTTCATTAAGACACGCTTCCAACTGACTACAGTCCGGCATGTTGGTCAGCTTTAGGGGCATGTAAAGTTGGGTGTCATCAGCATAACAGTGAAAGCTAATACCGTATTTGCGTATGACGTCACCTAGCGGCAGCATGTAGATGCTGAAGAGTACAGGGCCAAGGACCGAACCCTGGGGAACTCCACACGTTACCTTAACATAGTCCGAGGTCACACTGTTATAGGAGACGCACTGCATCCTATCAGTAAGATAAGAGTTAAACCATGACAGGGCTGAGTCTGACATACCAATTCGTATTTTGATACGCTCTAATAAAATATTATGATCGACGGTATCGAAAGCAGCGCTAAGATCGAGGAGCAGCAACATAGATGACGCATCAGAGTCCATCGTTAGCAATAGATCATTAGTCAATTTTGCGAGGGCTGTCTCAGTCGAGTGATTTGCCCTGAAACCGGATTGAAAGGTTTCACATAGATTGTTAAACGCTAAGTGCTCATTTAGCTGCTCCGCAACAATTTTTTCGAGGATTTTCGAAATAAAGGGAAGGTGAGACACCGGTCGGTAGTTTACCATGAGGTCAGGATCGAGGTTAGGTCTTTTAAGGAGAGGATGAATAACCGCTTTTTTGAATGCAACGGGAACAGTGCCCGAGGAAAGTGATAAGTTTATAATATTTAGCACTGATGGACCTAATAATACAAAAAGCTCCTTGATAAGTTTCCCAGGAAGTGGGTCAAGTAAACATGTTGTTTGTTTTATTCCATTTACACGTTGTAACAATCCTTCTAATGTTATTTCATCAAAACGAGAGAAACTATTTTGGATATTTGCAGTATCCGCCGTATATACAATCGTATCTGTGTTACTATAACCCCGTTGTAGCTGGGACGCATTGTCTTTAATCTCCTTTCTAATAAGTTCAATTTTCTTATTAAAGAACTTCATAAAGTCATCTGCCGAATGGGTGGAGCTACTGGAAGGAGTCCCTTGTTGGGTTAGCGATGCTACAGTACTAAACAAAAATTTTGGATCGTTTTTATTAATGCGGATGAGATTTGAGTAATAATTAGTTTTAGCTAAGGTAAGCATGCGTTTATAAGTTATTAAACTATCACTCCATGCTTGATGGTGCACCTCAAGTTTAGTCGTGCGCCATTTGCGTTCCAGCTTTCTACATAATAATTTCTGAGCTCTAGTTTCTTCAGTAAACCATGGCGTACGCCTATTTGGAGCCTTTTTTAACTTCAGCGGTGCTATACTATCAATGGTTTCGCGCAGGGCGTTGTTAAAGTTGTTAGTGAGGTTATCAATAGAGCCCACATACTTTGGGAACGGTGCCATTACCGAGGGCAGTAGGTCCGCAAGAGTCGTCGTTGTGGCAGCATTAATGTTGCGGCTGCTATAGCAGTTATTATTCTTATTAGCTTGCCGAACATGAGTCTGAACTTCGAATTTTATAAGGTAATGATCGGACATTACTTTAGTATACGGGAGTATCATAACTTTGGAGACGGTGATACCTCTGACAAGCACTAGGTCTATCGTATTGCCGCTGCGATGCGTCGGTTCATTTATTATTTGTGTAAGACCACAGCTATCAATTATAGTCTGGAGCGCCACGCACGGTGGGTCCAATGGGGTATTCATATGGATATTAAAGTCCCCCATTATAATTATATTATCGGCGTGCGTCACTAGATCAGCAACAAACTCTGAGAATTCACTAATAAAGTCCGAATAGGGCCCTGGGGGGCGGTAGATAACGGCCAGGCACAGAGGCAGAGGTGTGGCAGACTTCATAGAAAGCACCTCAAACGATTTATATTTATTATTTAAGTTAGGACTAAAGTTAAAGTTTTCGTTGTATATTAGTGCGACACCCCCTCCCCTTTTGAGGTGACGGGCAATATGCGCATTCGTATAGTTAGGAGGGGATGCCTCATTTATCGCAAAAAACTCGTCTGGTTTAAGCCAGGTTTCGCTAAGACCGATGACGTTAAGGTTGTTGTCTCTAATGACCTCATTGACTAATAACGTTTTGGGAGACAAAGATCTGATGTTTAGAAAGCCCATATTATAGGTAGTGGGCTGTTTTAAGGAGTTGTTGATGAAATTATCCGTCGTAGCAATATTAATAATGTTACGTTTATTATGCGCAGTGTACTTAAAATAATTACGACCATATCTAGGAATTGATATGACGGGAATTTTCAGATTGTCTACTTGGCGCTGCGATAAACTGAACGCATCATAATTTGCCACCTCAGTAGAGCGCATGTCTAACTCTGACGTAGTCATAGACACAGTAGAAAAAACATTTTGTGAGTTGTGTATTATTCTACGAAAATTGCTATGTGTACAGGGATCATCCAGCCTGGCGCTGGCTAGTTCTAACTTAACTGACTCCATACCCAGGCTAGCAGGCTCTGTAATTGCCTGTGACCGGGCTTGCTCTAGTGCAGTTAGTCAAATGTGGCTCAATGCGAAGTCTATGTTCCGAGATAAGAGGATAGCGCCTTCCTGGTTAGGGTGAAGGCCGTCTCTCCTCAGCAAGCCAGGTTTTCCCCAGAAAGAGGGCCAATTATCAATAAACGTAAATCCCTGTTGTCTGCAGAAGCTATCCAGCCACCTGTTAAGAGAGACTAATCTGCTATATCTCTCATCATTGCCTCTCCCAGGCAGGGGGCCAGAGACAATTACTCGATGCCTGGACATCTTTCTGGCGAGATTACAAGCCCTGGCTATGTTTCTCTTTGTAATCTCTGATTGTCTCATCCTAACGTCATTGGAGCCAACGTGTATTACTATATTCGCATAACTAGTGGTGCGGTTAGCCTGCCGTACGTGTTTATTAGACCTGTTGCGAGTTAGCTCCCTAAGATTAGCTTCAATGTCAGGTGCTCTGCCCCCGGGAATACACTTAATTGTGGCTGGTTTGCTAAGCTTTATGTTTCGGGTGATGGAGTCCCCTATGACTAAAGTGTGGTGCCCGGTAGACTGGGGTGTAGGACTAGCTAAAGGGCTAAATCTATTATGCGTCTCAACCGGTACACCGTAGCTTGTAGGCCGATTAGGGCTGCTACAAGCTGGGCTAGTTAGCTCGCTACAGCTAACGCTAGCAGATGTGTCCGCAACATCTAAAGTTACGAAATTACACTGCTCTAACTGGCGGACACGGCTCTCTAGCAAAGCCAACCTATCCATGAGTAAAGTGCACGAAGCGCAGGAAGCCATACTCACAGAAACTTTCCGTCGCCGAGTGTGGTGCCAGCTGTCTTCGGGAAGTGATGGTCACGGTGGCGGGGGAGAAGCTTCCTTCAGACCGGCGCTGCCTTTCTCCGCTAGCCTCGTTAGCTTAGCAGCTAGCTAGCTGAGGGCGGAGTGGTGAGACAGAGATCGGGTGATTTGCAAGTTAAATGGAACTATTAAATATGTTCGATAAGTTGTAAATAAAGCTGCAAAACAGTTAAAATCACACAGATAGAACGATACTTAGCTTTTTTGCAACAAGAGCAGTCGGCGAGCAGTCATTCACGTTGACATATATACAATCCTCTTTGTTCCGGAGGACACCACGTCCACAGTTTCCAAATATAATTTGAAATGTGGACTCGTCAGACCACAGAACACTTTTCCACTTTGCATCAGTCCATCTTAGATGAGCTCGGGCCCAGCGAAGCCGGCAGTGTTTCTTGATATTGTTGATAAATGGGTTTTGCTTTGCATAGCAGAGTTTTAACTTGCACTTACAAATGTAGCAACCAACTGTAGTTACAGACAGTGGTTTTATGAAGTGTTCCTGAGCCCACGTGGGGATATCCTTTACACACTGATGTTGGTTTTTGATGCAGTACCGCCTAAGGGATCAAAAGTCCGTAATATCATCGCTTACGTGCAGTGATTTCTCCAGATTCTCTGAACCTTTTGATGATTTTACAGACCGTAGATGGTAAAATCCCTAATTTCCTTGCAATAGCTCGTTGAGAAATGTTGTTCTAAAACTGTTCGACAGTTTGCTTACAAAGTGGTGACCCTCGCTCCATCCTTGTTTGTGAATTACTTAGCATTTCATGGAAGCTGCTGTTATACCCAATCATGGCACCCACCTGTTCCCAATTAGCCTGCACACTTGTGGGATGTTCTAAATAAGTGTTTGGTGAACATTCCTCAACGTTATCAGTATTTATTGCCACCTTTCCCAACTTCTTTGTTACGTGTTGCTGGCATCAAATTCTAAAGTTAATGACTATTTGCAAAAAAAAAAAAGGTTTATCAGTTTGAACATTAAATATGTTGTCTTTGTAGCATATTTAACTGAATATGGGTTGAAAATTATTTGCAAATCATTGTATTCTGTTTCTATTTACATCTAACACAATTTCCCAACTCATATGGAAACGGACTTTGTAGTCCGTTTTACTATAAGAACAAGCTATAGACCTATTCTATATGGAAGGGTTCCTTAAATGATTAATGTTGCGAACGGCGTGGCTGGCTTTGTAAAGCGGTTGTACCAGCAACCTGAGGGTTCCTCGTTAGATCCCAGGCTTCCACCTACCTAGTCACATATATTGTGTCCTTGAGCAAGACACTTCACCCTTGCTTCTGATGGGTTGTGGTTAGGACCTTGCATGGCAGCTCCCGCCATCAGTGTGTCAATGTGTGCGAGCGTTTGTGAGAATGGGTAAATGTGGAAATAGTGTCAAAGCTCTTTGAGTACCTTGTATGTAGGAAAGTGCTATACAAGTATAACCCATTTAACAGTTGAAACACAAATTAAATTAACTTGACTTTCTCGGGAGGGTGGGGTGGCCCACAAATATAACGGTAGGGAAAACAGATTTTTTAAATGTGTTCTTACTGTTCACTTTGGTCTTTTGCAGCCACTCTCACTCTCCTGGCTCCATGGCAGCTGCGGTGCGAGGCAGCGAGTGGTCATGTGGACGCTGCACCTTCCTAAATGTGGGCGGAGCACCCCGCTGTTCCATCTGTGAGGCCCCGCGCCAGAAACCCGATCTCAACCAGATCCTTCGCCTGAGCAGCAGCGAGGAGCACCGCTGGGCTTGCCCCCGCTGTACCCTCAACAATCCTCAGGGATCGAGAGCCTGCACCGTCTGCGGGTTCGGACCGTCCACTACCACACCTGCACCTGCCATCACGACCGTCGCTGCCACTTCAAACGGTCTCCCCCCTGTTCCTACGGAAGCCTTGACGCCAACCGTCAAGCCCACGGTGCTTTCAGAACCGCAAGGACAGGTTCCGTTGAAAGAGGACATGTTGAGACACTCTGAGAGTAATGGAGAGGTGGTTAGTTCAAACATGCAGCATCTGGGATGGGCTTGCCCTCGCTGCACACTTCTCAACACACCTGTTGCACTGTCCTGTTCAGCCTGTGGTGGACCCAGGAAACTTTCTCTACCTAAAATCCCCCCTGAGGCACTGGTGGTGCCTGAGGTTCGCACGGCTGTACTGGGGTTCCCGGTGGGGTCAGCCGGGACCGCCCCTCTACTAATAGACTTAACAGATGATTCCCCTCCACCTCCTCCATGTGACACCCAAGAACCTCCCCATGTGTCCTCACAGCCCCTCTCTTCTGCTTTTAGTGCTTTCTCCTCCCTCCAGAACAACCCTGTGCCACGAAGTAGGAGAGAAGTGCCTCCAACAGGGCGGCCACCAAACCCAGGTAATAACACGCCAAGTCCCACCTCTCCATCAAGCACGGGTGTGCCCCCACAGCCTGGTCCACAGCGTTCTTCCAAACCCAAACATGCCCAACCGCAAGAACCCTCCTACCCCAGCAAGCGCCTCAGTATCTTGGAAGAAGACGAAACGGTCCCCATCTGGAAGTGCCCAGGCTGCTCTTTGGCTAACCCAAATGGGTTGTCCAAGTGTGAGACCTGCCGATCATCACGGGCTGGTGCTGACCTGATCGATTTGGGTTGCGAGACCGTACGCTTCACACCGGCCAGCCCCTCTAGCCCAGACTTCAGCACCTGGGCCTGCTCTAAATGCACTTTGCGCAATCCCACAGGCGTTCCTAAATGCTCAGCCTGCGGTTCGTCCAAACTGCACGGTTTTCAGGAGCAGCAGGCACTCCTACCCCGCTGCTGTTCACACTGCGGCCAGGTCCCATCTGGGTCTGGCACAGCGTGCTCCTGCAATCCCTCGTCAGTTGCATCTTCATCGGGTCATAAAACACGGAAGCAGGGCAGAGGTTTCCCCTCCTCGTCTGCGGCTTCTTCTAGTTCCTCCTTGGAGAGGACAAAGCAGTGGAGTTGCCCAGCGTGCACGCTACTCAATGACATCAAGGCCAAGAACTGCGCAGCGTGCCACACACCGCAGCAGTACCTCACCCTTCGCAAGGTGGTCAAGCCTCTGAAGAGGAGGGAAAGCATGCACGTGGAGGCCCGTCGGCGAAATGACGAGGGTGAAGCCAAGGAGCTTTGGGAAAACATTGTCAGCTTCTGCAGAGAGGTGAGAGAAAATATATCAAATGTTTATGACTCATTATGGCTGAAATATTACACCATTAGGAAGCATTAACTCTGCAATATACTAAAATTGTATCACTTTTGAGACTTTTATTTCACTAATTTAGCTTTTATCTTTGGAGGATTTATGGACCTCATAATTTTCACCAAAACATGTTTTGGGGGGTTGTTTCCACTTGCAAGTTAGTTGGTTATCAACATAGTACATAAAGTTCCGGGCGGATTTTGATGAAACCTTCAAAAATGTAATAATGAACAAGTGATTTGATTTTGTAAGTGATCAAGAGCATTTTTTGTCACTTTTATGTTTTGATGCTCAATTTCTATGTGTGTGTTTGCTAGCGTCCCTGCCTCCATACACAGAGACAAAGAGACTGAATGACTAACAAGTGTGCTTATTCCATTTATTTTATTCCGCTATAGAACAAAAGCGCCCAACTGCTAAGACCCGAAGCACCAGACCAACAAAACAAACATGGAGGGATTTACTGATTTCATTTATCATTTGATTCCCTGTATTTGTTTGTTGTTAATTAGTTAGAAACAACGTTCAAAAAGTTATTAGCGGATTTCCATTAAAGTTTCAGAAAATGTCAGAAATGGGATAAGAAACACGTGATTATATTTTGGGGGTGATCAGGATCAAAATCTAGTGTTGGGATTTTTTAAAAGGATTCTGATCAATTTGTAAATAGAGCTTGGTGGAGGTCTGTGCTCTCCAAGTAATTTATTTAAGACCCCTCCACCTCCACTTTCCTAATATTTTCTTCAATTCTGGAAATGACATTAAAATGATCCCTCAGCAACCTTCACATCCATCCTTATGCTCAACCGGCTCCCTACTTCTTCCGCTTGTTCATATCAAATGTATGCACTCGAGTCGGTACCATTTACACATAAAATCACTCACTCCTACCATGTCGTAAAGTTTTTGTGGCTGACTCCATGTGTGTGAACATGCAAAGGACCTATTTTTAGCCTCAAAGCTAGAAAGCTGGGAAAAAACGATCCCCTTCCCTATGGTAATCACAAGCGGCATCATCTGGAGCAACTCTTTTATTTTTTTTGGAGCAAGACTATGAATGATATTTCATTCCAGTGAAAATAATAATAATAATTATTTCTTCAAGGCATATATGGTCAGTTGAAACGCACTAAATAAGTGGAAGACTCCTTTTGTATGTCATAATTTAGAGGTTTGCCACAGTGGTTTAGTGTAATTTGCTGAATCCTCTGTGGTTAGCTTCTTGTCTGAAGGAAAATGAGCCAAGCTAATGAATTTAGGCGTGCAAGCCTAGCATGACTCAAAAAGAAAAAATCATTAGATTTAATGATACAATTTATGTACAAATTTTTGAAATGCAGCTTAGTCTGTATGTACTCTTTCACTTGTCTCTGACTGGTGTTTCAGTTTAGGTCTCCTTAATAGCTAAGGGACAAGCGGTAGAAAATGGGTGGATGGATGGATAGCACAGCTATTTAAATGGCTGCCTGAGGGCCAAGTCCGGCTCAGGAATGACACCATACCGACCCCCAAGTTCAGTTCAGAACTTGGGAGACAAACATTTTTGCCGCCAAGCCCTAAAAACAGAGTGCTGCGACTGGTGTATAGATGAACTCGGACCACTGTAGACACATTGGCAGATCCTTGCATTGACATTTTAACCCTGCTGGCAATTGCAAATATAGAACAGTTGGACCAAAATTGTGATTTACATCACTGAGGCGTTTTTCAAGACACCCCTTTAAGTCCTCTCCTTTTTGTCAGTTATTTTCGTAATTTGATGTCTGTAACTAAGGTGGTGCTGTGGTGTGTCTACTTGAGATGCAGTCAGTAGTTATTTGTTCTTCTTTAGTAATATCATTCGTTAGGGCGACAAATTTATCTAATTTCAAGAACGATCACGATTTTGGCTGCCATGATTCAGTGAGGGTGATAGTCGGCGATATTAACATATCAAAAGAAGCACTTTCACAGAGACGGTGGCAGAGAATAGCCTTGTGAAGAGCGTGCCCATCCATACCAGAGACCATGGTGTATGAGTACAAAACGTCCTGACTATGCCAAACTGAAACATTAACATGTTTAATATTATGAACATTAACAAACATTTCCCGAGGTTGCTGCAGCAGATATCTTCGTTTCACTTCATTTTACACGCTTTACTTCCATGAAGTCTCGGGTTACTTTTAAGACCGCACTGCTCTTATTACAGTTGCGATCAAACGTTTACATACCCTTGTAAAAAACATAATGTCCTGGCTGTCTTGAATTTCCAATACTTTATACAACTTTTATTTTTTTGTGATAGAGTGATTGGAGCACATACTTGTTGCTCACAAAAAACATTCATGAAGTTTGGTTCTTTTATGAATTTATTATGAGTCTACTGAAAATGCGACCAAATCTGCTGGGTCAAAAGTATACATACAGCAATGTTAATATTTGGTTACATGTCCCTTGGCAAGTTTCACTGCAACGAGGTGCTTTTGATAGCCACCCACAAGCTTTTAGCAAGCTTCTGGTTGAATTTTTGACCACTCCTCTTGACAACATTTGTTCACAGATGTGTAAGTTACCCTTGCCTTGGGCACTAATGCACCACCATACCATCACAGATTCTGGCTTTTGAACTTTGCTCCTATAACAATCCGGATGGTTATTTTCCTCTTTCTTTCCGAGGACACAAATATCCACAGTTTCCAAAATCCATTTGAAATGTGGACTCGTCAGACCACAGAACCCTTTTCCACTTTGCATTAGTCCATCTTAGATGATCTCGGACGCAGAGAAGCCGGCGGTGCTTCTGGATGTTGTTGATAAATGGCTTTCGCTTTGCATAGTAGAGCTTTAACTTTGCACTTACAGATGTAGCGACAAACTGTATTTAGTGACAGTGTTTTTTTGAAGTGTTCCTGAGCCCATGTGGTGATATCCTTTAGAGATTGACGTCGATTTTTGATACAGTGCTGTCTGAGGGATCAAAGGTCATGGTCATTCAATGTTGGTTGCTGGCCATGCCGCTTACGTGGAGTGATTTCTCCAGATTCTCTTAACCTTTTGATGATATTATGGACCGTAGATGTTGAAATCCCTAAATTTCATGCAATTGCACTTTGAGAAACGTTCTTAAACTGCATGACTATTTGCTCACGCAGTTGTGGACAAAGGGGTGTACCTCGCCCCATCCTTTCCTGTGAAAAACTGAGAATTTTTTGGGAAGCTGTCATGGCACCCACCTGTTCCCAATTAGCCTGCACACCTGTGGGATGTTCCAAATAGGTGTTTGATGAGCACTCCTCAACTTTTTCAGTGTTTATTGCCACCTTTCCCAACTTCTTTGTCACTTGTTGCTGGAATCAAATTCTAAAGTTAATGATTATTTGCAAAAAAAAAAGGTTTATCAGTTTCAACATCCAGTATGTTGTCTTTGTAGCATATTCAACTGAACATGGGTTGATAATGATTTGTAAATCATTGTATTCCGTTTATATTTACATCTAACACAATTTCCCTACTCATATGGAAACGGGGTTTGTATATATATATATATATATATATATATATGTATATATATATAATATATATATATGTATATGTATATATATATATATATATATATATATATATATATTTATATATATATGTATATATATATGTGTGTGTGTGTGTATATATATATATATATATATATATATATATATATATATATATATATATATATATATATATATATATATTCTGACAAGATAAATAGGCAACATTGAAATTACCACTTTCAAGGGAGAGAGAAGGCCCCCAAGTCTTTAGCTCTTTGGAAATGTGGCCAACTAAAACAATTTATTTGAATATCCCTGCTTTATAGTGTGGCTGCTTTTTAGACCCCTGTTCATGTAATCATCTTCAATCATTACAGCTGCACTACTGACTGGGTCCTAATGTTACTCACATTTAAAATAGTTGACCTTTTTGATCAGCACAAACATTCTTAAGGAATATTTCTCCCTTAGTGATTTGCCTTTTTTATTCTGTAACATCATTAAAGCACATATGTGGCTAATCGTGATTATTGACTATGTTGTTGTGACTCCTCAGAGTAAGCAGCTGTTCTCTGCCCATGACGTTCTTGCTATCCGGCAGTGTGCTGAGAATTCCTTTTGTTGCACCTTGAAAGTGTGATGGTGTAAAATCTGCCTCCATGTATTTTTGTTGGCACGTTTTGGAGACGAGCGGGGTTGTCTGAACCACGTATGATATTTGGCTACAAGCTTACTACCGTCTAAATAGGAGGCCTTGTATGCCTGCCAGGTTTGTGTACGCCGGGAGCTGTCTCGAAGACTGTGGTCTATGGTTTAGAGGCTGGCACGTGTCCACTGTTATGGACTAGAGAATCACACTCAAAAACACATTAGACATTGAATCACTGGAAATGTGTGCAGCCTTTATACTAGCAGCACAAACTTCTTATTCCAACTAAAGTGATTTTGAGATTGAGGCCTGTGTGTGTGCAGAACACAGGTAACAATTGTATTTGGACGACTTCAAATGTGTATTTGTAACATAGCTTGAAATCACAGCATAGTTCGAAAACTTTCTGCATTTTTTTCCCGTGGATTCCAAACATGTACATTCTGCGTTTTTTTCTTTTTTTCATCCTCATACAAAACCCAAAACCAGTGAAGTTGGTACATTTTGTGAATCGTAAATAAAAACAGAATTCAATGATTTGCAAATCCTTTTCAACTTATATTCAATTGAATAGACTGCAAAGACAAGATATTTAATGCTCGACCTGAGAACCAAATTTTTTTTTTGCAACTAATCATTAACTTAGAATTTAATGGCAGCACCACATTGCAAACAAGTTGGTACATGGGCATTTTTACCACTGTGTTACATGGCATTTCCTTTTACCAACACTCAGTAAACATTTTGGAACTGAGGAGACCAATTTTTGAAGTTTTTCTGGTGGAATTCTTTCCCATTCTTGCTTGATGTACAGCTTTAGTTGTTCAACAGTCCGGGGTCTCCATTGTTGTATTTTATGCTTCAAAATGCGCCACACATTTTCAATTGGAGACATGTCTGGACTACAGGCGGGCTAGCCTAGTACCTGCACCATTTTCCTACGAACCCACGCTGTTGAAATACGTTCGGAATACGGCTTGGCATTGTCTTGCTGAACAAAGCAGGGGCGTCCATGAAAAAGATGTTGCTTGGATGGCTCCATTTCGCCAACCAGCCACGACTGGGAGTGGAGGACGCAGTCATTTACCTTCTGAACCGAGCCCACACCCACCTTGACAATCCTGCAAGCAGTGTGAGGGTCATGTTTTTTGACTTCTCTAGTGCTTTCAATACTATACGGCCTGGGCTACTGGGTGTGAAGTTGGAGAAGATGCAGGTGGAGGCCCCCTTGGTGTCCTGGGTTGTAGATTACCTGACTGACAGACCACAGTACGTTCGACTGCAAGACTGTGTGTCTGACAGGCTGGTCAGCAACACGGGGCCCCGCAGGGTACAGTCCTCTCCCCCTTCCTCTTCACCATTTACACCACCGATTTCCACTATCAATCAGAGTCCTGACACCTTCAGAAGTTTTCTGATGACTCTGCAATAGTGGGGTGTATTGAGGATGGTGATGATGAGGAATACAGGACACTGGTGGAGGATTTTGTCACATGGTGTGGAAAGAACCACCTCCAGCTCAATGTGACGAAGACCAAGGAGCTGGTTGTGGACCTGGGAAGGAGGAGGAGTACTCCGGCGACCCCTGTTTCCATCTAGGGGCTCGATGTGGACATGGTTGAGGATTATAAATACTTCCGAGTACACATCAACAACAAGGTGAATGGTTTAAAACATGCTGAGGCCCTCTACAAGAAGGGACAGAGCCACCTCTACTTCCTCAGGAGGCTAGGATCCTTCAACGTCTGTACAAAGATGGTGAAGATGTTCAACGAGTCGGTGGTGGCGGGCGCTTTCTTGTATGCCGTGGCTTGCTGGGGCAGCGGGCTGAGAGTGAGGGACGCAAACAGACTGGACAAGTTGGTAGAGAAGGCCAATAACGTGGTGGGAGTGGAGCTGGACTCTCTGGCGGTGGTGTCAGAGAGGAGAAGTCTAGAAAAACTCCTATACATTATGGACAACACCTCCCACCCACTACACTCGGACCTTGCGGAGAGAACGAGCACGTTCAGTGGAAGGCTCAGACTCCCAAAATGTAACATGGAACGACACAGGAGGTCCTTCATACCGACAGCCATCAGACTGTATAATGCATATGTTCCGTCTTGACTAGACTTAAATGTAGACTATATGTAGAATATATGTATATTATTCATATATTATATATTATATATAATATATTATATATATATTATATGTCATATATTATTTATTATTATTATTGTTTATTGTGAGCGAACTGTGGTGCTGAATTTCCCCCAGGGATACATAAAGTACTCTCTATTCTATTCTATTCTAAAATACTGTATGTTGCTCCAAAACCTGCATGTACCTTTCAGCATTAATTGTGCCTTCACAGATGTGTAAGTTACCCATGCTTTGGGCACTAATACATTCCCATACCATCATAGATGCTGGCTTTTGAAATGTTCGCCTGTAACAGTCAGAATGGTTCTTTACCTCTTTGGTCCGGCGGACACGACGTCCACAGTTTCCAAAAACAATTTAAAATGTGGACTCACCAGACCACAACACTCTTTTACACTTTGCATCAGTCCATCTTAGATGAGCTCGGGCCCAGCGAAGCCGGCAGCGTTTCTGGGTGTTGTTGATAAATGACTTTTGCTTTGCATAGTAGAGTTGTAACTTGCACTTACAGATGTAGCGACCAACTGTTGTTACTGACAGTGGTTTTCTGAAGTATTTCTGAGCTCGTGGTGACACACTGATGTCGCTTTTTGATGCAATACCGCCAGAGGGATCAAAGGTCACGGCCATTCAATGTTGGTTTTCTCTGAACCTTTTGATATTACGCACTGTAGATGGTGAAATCCCTAAATTCCTTGCTAGCTTGTTGAGAAATGTTGTCCTTAAACTGTTCGAAAATTTGCTCACGCATTTGTTCACAAAGTATTGACTCTCGCTCCGTCCTTGTTTGTGAGTGACTGAGCATTTCATAGAAAATGCTTTAATACCCAATGGTGGCACCCACCTGTTCCCAATTAGCCTGCTCACCAGTGAGATGTTCCAAACAAGCATTCCTCAACTTTCTCAGTCTTGTGCCAGCTTTTTTGAAACATCTTGCTGGCATCAAATTCCAAACGAGCTAATATGTGCAAAAATTAACAAAAGTTTATTAGTTTCAATGTTAAGTATTTTTTCTTTGCAGTGTATTCAATTGAATATACGTTGAAAAGGATTTGCAAATCATTGTATTCTGTCTTTATTTACGATTTACACTGTTCCAACTTCACTGGTTTCGTACGATGTATCTAGAAAGTATTTACAGCTCTTTACATTTTCCACATCTTGTTATGTTGCATATTTCAAAATGAAATAGATTAATGTTTACTTTCTAAATCCTACAGACGATACCCCATAATGTGAACGTTTTTTTAAATGAAGCAAATGTTTGAAAAACTAGAAAACAAACATGTACAGAGGTATTCACAGCATTTGCTCAATACTTTGTTGATGCACCTTTGACAGCCTCAAGTATTTTTTCTTACGATGCCACAAGCTTAGCACTCCTATATGTTGGGCAATTCCGCCCATTCCTCTTTGCCCATTCCTTTTTGCAACACCTCTTAGGTTTAATGAAGTGTTTTCATCCAGGATGTTTGATAGCGAATGCTAACGACGCTCGCTTCATTACATTACGTTAGCATGCACAAATATGCATCAAAACACTCCTACAGACATCACACATGGAACAGTTTAGTAAGTATAAATATTTTTTTTTTTTGTATTGTAAAAGGTTGCTTGGCATGATAAATGAAGAATCCATACGAGTAAAAACGCTATGGATGGCTCAAATACGGAACGGTTCTTCTACTTTCGGGTAAAGCACTAAATGGAAGGACACTGCAGCACCTGCAGTGAGCCAACTCGTCCAAAAGATGGCGTCACAGCACAAAAAAATTGCACACCTTTTCTAAGTACTTGCTTGTTGTTGTTTTTTATTTTTGTGTCATCGCCATCGGGGAAAAATTATGTGAATTAGCCACACTGTTTTATTTAAGGGTTCAAATTGTAGGAGAAAAAAACCGGGGTGGCGTTGGGAATTAACAGTATTTCGTAATAAAATCATGATTACGCCCATATACCTGTACACAATTGTATCAGTTCTCCTTTTTCCACCACACATAATTTCGAAGTCCAGGGCTAAAGATTCCACGCTGCAGCGGTAAATTGCATTGTCACCTACAATCCATTAAACTTAAAGCCAGTTCAAAGGTCGTACATAAACTGGTGAACTACGCACTTCCGCGAGCGTCATCGAATCCTTGGATGATGGCGAGGCGCTGACACTGTCTGGTCACTAATGCCACATCAAGGCTACAGAATTGAATTATGAAGGGAGGGGCACTGTTGAGCAATCAATTTGCTTCACCGCTACTGCAGCGGGGTGCCAACAATACATTTGGCCAATCCTGCTTTTGACACCGCAAATAGGAAACCGGAGTGCTCGCTGTACAAAAGGGTTTTAGATGAGCAGGTAGTGTGTCGGATTGGGTGTCTTGATCTGTTATCTCGTGTAACTGTGTAGCAAGGTGACGCGAGCAGTAAAGATGCTGCTTCTTATTTCATAGCAAAGTTTGCAATAGGTTCACATGATGGTCCTGCCTCCCGGGTGGCACGTTGTGTCACTTTGGTCCCCTGCTGTGCAATTGAATGATGCCACTCCAACCTCAAAACCTCAAAAGAAGACCATTGATTGCCTTTTTCATTCTCAAATCTGAGCATCGGTATTGAATGTGATGTTTGCTGGAAATATATTAAATTCCATCATGCTCTGTTCTCTAATGCTGTCTCGCCCTTTCTCTTCCTTCTCACCCTCTGCTGTCCATGCCGCTTTAAGAACACGGTGAACTTTGTGGATGACAGCTTCCCCCCAGGCCCTCGGTCCGTAGGCTTCCCTGAGGGGGACAGCGTCCAGCAGCGAATCAAGAAGTGGCTCCGCCCCCATGAGATCAAATGCAGCAACTTCAAAGACCGAGGCGTCAAGTGGTCCGTTTTCCGCACGCCACGACCCTCTGACATCCTCCAAGGGCTGCTGGGAAACTGCTGGTGAGTTGTCAGAACGCATCTCACGGAAACAGGATGTTCCTCCGGCTTTATCATTTCACTTGTAGAAGAGTGTCAATGGTTGCTGTTACGAGAAGTGCACTTTGCTTTAGCTTGTCACCGCCAAAACTTATTAAAACAGTAGCAAAATAATTACAGAATGTGTCTGTGGGGATGGGTTACGGGTATTAAATGTGGTCGACCATAGAGTTTTTGATACTATCGTCATCATGATATTGCATGTGGATTTAGGATCGACCGATTATTGGCATTTCAACATATATCAATAAAGGCAATCATTCATCAGTATAGGCCGATATTACTTTGTCTTTTTTTTTTACTGCAACAGGAATACATCAGCAGATGAAATATATGTACTTAATAACCAGTATTTAGTATTAAAAGAAAATAGCGATAAGTAGAGAATACATTAATGATATGTTGATGGCACATTCTTGCTGTTTTCTACATATTTAACACCGACAAAACTGCAAGCAAACTAGCGGGTAACGTCCCTCCACAGTGCAAATTATTGCCTCCATGGCGGAAAATAAAATGTTTTTTTATAACTCCTGGATATAAGCAGAGGTCGGCCGATCGATACAGTAGTTAAAATTATATTTTTTAATTGTCAAAAAATTTTGGGGTGTTTTTGTTATTGTTCACATACTCTGGACACAGTGAAGTGAAGTGAATTATATTTATATAGCGCTTTTTCTCTAGTGACTCAAAGGTCTTTACATAGTGAAACCCAATATCTAATTTTTACATTCAAACCAGTGTGGGTGGCACTGGGAGCAGGTGGGTAAAGTGTCTTGCCCAAAGACACAACGGCAGTGACTAGGATGGCGGAAGCGGGGATCGAACCTGCAACCCTCAAGTTGCTGGCACGGTAGCTCTACCAACCGAGCTATACCGCCCCACAGGAAGACTTTAAATCAATAGTAGGAAATAATTTAAAAATATTTTTCCTGGATTATAGCAAATGTGAAAATGTACCGTATTTTTCGGAGTATAAGTCGCTCCGGGGTATAAGTCGCACCTGCAGAAAATGCATAATAAAGAAGGGAAAAAACATGAGTCGCACTGGAGTATAAGTCGAATTTTTGGGGGAAATTTATTTAATAAAAGCCAACACCAAGAATATACATTCGAAAGGCAATTTAAAATAATAAAAAGAATAGTGAACAACAGGCTGAATAAGTATAAGTTATATGACGCATAAATAACCAACTGAGAAGGTGCCTGGTATGTTAACGTAACATATTATGGTAAGAGTCATTCAAATAACTATAACATATAGAACATGCTATACGTTTACCAAACAATCTGTCACTCCTAATTACTAAATCCAATGAAATCTTATACATCTAGTCTCTTACGTAAATGAGCTAAATAATATTATTTGATATTTTACGGTAACGTGTTAATAATTCCACACATAAGTCGCTCCTGAGTATAAGTCGCACTCCCGGGCAAACTATGAAAAAAAAATGCGACTTATAGTCCGAAAAATACGGTAAATAATGTAATCATTCATCGATCTTGGAAAATTTTAAGTATCAGAATTGGAGTATGGCCCAAAACTAATCCTTTAAAGTAGCCAAACAACATATGAAATTACGGAGAACAGAAGTGCATAATACATTTTAACAGAAGTGTAGATGGATCTGCGTTGAAACAGAAAAAAAGCAATTAATAACAATAAATTAGCAAATAGATTAATTTTACTTCTGAGAAAATTATACAACTGGAAATTACGCAATATGTTACTGCATAGGTCAGCAGCTGGATTAGGAGTTCTAAAATGGTTCTATTATCATTTATATGCCAAATAATGTATTGCTATTGCAAGAGGCTGCAGTACATATCGTGATATAGGTTTTTTTTGGGCTGTGCCGCTCATCCTTACTACTGGACGGCTTTGCAACGACAAGCTACACACACCTACACAGACAGTCCCATTATAATGTGTTTGTGAGCGAGGGCGAACACATCAAATAAAATGAAATAAGACAACGCCAAATCTTTGTGTCAATCTAAATGTAAATATTGAGAGCCGTCAGAAATAATTTTATGTATGGGAAACACTGCTCAATATCTTCTAGCTCTGCTGTGTGGTATTTGAAGTAAAGCGTCATAGAGTAAACTTCTTAAGTCCATTCCATAATCCTGTTTGACATCAGTGCAGTTCTAATTTATGTATGTAATGCGAAGTGAATTAATCAACTCTAATCCATAGCACAACCTTTAACTCCACAGTAGCAACTATAAAAAATAAATTAATCTGTGTATATTAAAACGACAATAAAGTAAAACATTTCAACACACCCAACAGACACATATGGTCAATAATAGTGTGCCATCTGTTGACTTCTCGGTCCAATTTGATAGAGAGATAATTTAAAACAAGTTGTTTTTGGGGGGTTTTTTTCCATCATAGCCTAGTAGTTTGAAATCACACTGCATATACTGCATCTTACTCTTAAAAAAATCTATTTTGTATAATGTTCTTTTTAGACCAGATATAAATTGCACTTTTTATGGAATCATTTTCAAATAAATACATTTAGAGCTGTCTTAAATAAAATACTTCAGTAAACAAAAATATAGCATTGCAAATTGCATGCAAATAAAGTCCGACATTAGATTAATTAAGCGCAAACTGAAGCTTATGTCTTGAATAATAGACGCAGGCTTTTCCACTGTATGAGTGCCACATCTTTAGCGACATGCAGAGCGACTGCTTTAGTGATTGTTCTCCACTGTGCTTATTTCTTATCATACATGGTACCTTGTGTAAATGATTCCACCACAATTGGCTGCTTTTTAGCTACAGTTTGTTGTTCTTGTGGTCTTGTTTGCTTTGTAAAGAGTTGCATTTCCCGCACTTGGATGGAGGCTTGTTTCAGATGCCAGAATAGGTTCATTGTGCTGCTGCCCTTTTTTACAAACTTTGCAGCGTGCAGTTATCTGTTTGACGCTATTGCCGCAAAGCCAAACTACTGACAACACTTTTCTATTCTTTGGAACAAGCGTCTCACTCTGGTTAGCGTTAGCATTAACTGTATTTTACTAGGTGTGTTTAATCACTGCAAAGGAAATAAGGGGTAGGGTGGAAGGTACGGAAGCTCCCGGGGGCAAAAAGTATGCGAGAAGGGAGAAAAAAAAAGTTATATATATATATATATATATATATATATACATATATATATATACATATATATATATATATATATATATATATATATATATATATATATATATATGGTCGAGGTTTCTGTGGTTTATCCGTTATACAGAGCTCAATACCGGGGTAGAGAGGAATATATCAACACAGAGACTTTTTCATTTTTTTTTTTTCTTATAGTCTGCAACAAAAAACTTTAATTTATCAATAAAATCCATATATCGCCAAGGCCTAATGGTATCTATGTTAGTATCTGTAATTTGTGAACATATACATTCATATCTCAATAGGTTACAGCTGTATATTGTAAAAAAAAGCTTGTCTATTGATTCTCATCTTTTGTACTCCTTTATAGTGGAAGGCATGCAAACTGCACAGTTCAATGTTAAGAAAAGACAAGTAGACTTAGGTTGATTGTCTTTTTCGTCCTTCCAAAGCCTTTTACAAGCACTTTAGCCTTGATGGTAGAGGACACCGAGCTGTTGACTAAATGATAACAAAGAGGGCATTTGCTGTGAGAAATCGGACAAAAAAGACAAACATTAAATGAAAGAAAGGGCATGCTGCAAAGATGTACCTGACAGGAAGATAATTCACAGAAATCCAGAGTCTGGACCTATGCTTTATATCTTTGTTCTTGGTTTGTGTTCTGTGGGGTCCACACAGACACACACACTCAAACACAAAACAAAGTCCGTCACAAAGTTGTCCCAATACAAGTTTCATCAGTGGCGCACACAGCTTATCAAAAATAACCCTCCCTCGAGCCAAATCCTCTCACTCTCGACAGGATGTAACCTAAATTCTTCAACACACACACACACACACACACACACACACACACACACACAGTTGTCCTAATAAACCAGCAAACAAGCAAGCTCCCCCCAGCCAACCAATGGCAGCAGAGTAAAGAAAGGAGAGTCTGCCAAAGCTATAGTATAAGGTGGCAGCATAATAGTTGGAGATTAACATTTTGAAGACTTTTCTTCTTATTTTCATATTTTTTTATTAATATATTTTTCATTTTGTCTGTTCTATTTTTTTATATCAATATTAGGGCTTTCAAATTTAATGTCTTAACGCATCAGCCATGTTTAAACTCAGATTGATTACAACCTTTTTTTTTACTGTTCATGCTCCTTTACCTTAACCGCAGATGGTTACCTGAGAGGCGGCACGGGTTGTTATACTGTCAGTGATCAGGTCAATGCATACGTCAATGCAAAGGTGAATGAGGAGAATCTGACTGGTGTGCCCATTGGCAATTAAAAATACACCCTGATCTTTGAGACTTTGAATAAAACTAATACCAGGTCTTGAGCAAATGATTTCCATGCATTCAAGTAAAACATTTAAAAATGTTCCTGTATGATTCCAATAATGCAATAGATTTACATTTGTGTCAAAATATTGGGGCCTACGTTAAGAACCTGTGATTAATCAAAATTCACAAGTGTGATTGTCATTAATCCAAATTCATTAGTGTAATTAATGACATCTTAAAAAATTAATAATGGCACTTGAAATATATCTATGTATATATTTTATTTATTAATTTGGATGCATGTATGTATTTATTTATATTTGTTTGTATGTATAAATGTATGTATATATCACAAAGGAAAATTGCATTAATCATGTTTGTAGGCATGTTAATCTTACAATTTACTCTTGACTATTACCGTAATAGTCGGATGGTTATCCGAAAAGCGGCACGGTTATGTGGTCCGTTGATCAGATCAATGCATACGTCGGTGCAAAGATGAGTGAGGAGACTCCGACTGGTGTGCTCGCTGAAAAAAAAAAAGGAACCTGACCCTAATGGGACTTTTAGAAAAAAAGTTTTTGAGCAAATAAATAACGTTCATTCAAGTTAAACATTTGATAAATGTTCCTGTATGACATTCTGACAACCAAATTGTATTTGTGTGCAATTATTAGGGTCTTTTGGTAAATTAATTAAACTATGCAAGCGAGTAATAACATGTGATTACCCAAATTCAAACGTGTTATTAATTTGATTAAAGAAATGACGGTAATTGTTTGACAGTGCTGATAATAAATTCAGTTATTCAATAAGTATTTAAGCATATCCAACTTTTGCAATGTGACACAGTGTTTTAAAGCTGAAGGCATACAGAAACATGTAAACCAAAAATCACTTATGTTTTGCTTGCCTTTACAATTTGCCCTTTCCTGTTTACGCTGTTGTACCGCAGCCCTTTCAGGCAGCACACATGTAAGGCCTGTAGTTAAAGTTCCCTTCACTACCTGCTGCCATCTAGTGATGTCCATTAAACCTCCATAGCAACTACATAACAACGCCATGTTAGAGGTGCCTTTATGTCATGGTTAATTGGACTGACATTTAATCCTTCCCTTCGATAACTCCAGGTTCCTCAGTGCTCTTGCGGTGCTGGCCGAGCGTCCCGAGTTGGTGGAAAGGGTAATGATTACAAGGACCATCTGCACGGAGGGAGCCTACCAAGTTCGCTTATGCAAAGATGGGACGTGGACGACGGTGCTGGTGGATGACATGCTCCCCTGCGACGACTACGGCTTCCTCCTATTCTCCCAGGTTCGGCTGCACACAAGGCCTGTCGTTGATGTGGCGTAATTGACGCAGTCGATACATGGTGATACACAGAAAGGTTGCTAGGAAAATAGGTTATTATGCTGTGTCCTTTTCTGCAGAGGGTATGGAAGACCTAGAGATTCAGCTTCACCTTCTGGCTTGCTTTTTATAGTTTTGCTTGCAACACACAGATTGTGACCCCTAAAGGCAGCCAAACATGAATGTGACTGTTAACATGTCAACTTACGCTAGGCAACATTAATCTTGATGATAGGTTTCAGTGCATGATGTGCATCATAAAAGCCACAGTGCCCTTATTTTTGGAGAGCAAGTGGCAAATTTCTGAAACATCTTATTTAGCATAAATGCTTCGGTCAACTCTTCTATAGGATGCCATAGTCTACAAAGGCGAATAACCCCGCCAGGGTTTTTAATTAGTGCTGGGTCAAAACACATTGGCTTTATAAGTGACCTCTTGATGTAGTATTTTATTAGTTCCCCAAAATAGATGCATTTGAAGTATGGTCGGGCAGATAAAATGATATCAATACATTTCGGGATAGACACTTGATAAAAAATGTGTTTGCGATATATAAATATGTATATAAGTATGTATGTGTGCGTGTGCGTGCGTGCGTGTGTGTGTGTGTGTGTGTGTATATATGTGTGTATTTATATGTATATATATATTTATGTGTATACAAATATATATATATGTATATATATATTTGTGTTTATATATGTATATATATATAAATATAAATGTGTGTGTATGTTTATATACAGTATATATATATATGTGTATGTATATACTGTATATATGTGTGTATGTTTATATATATATATATAAATGTTTATGTATGTATATATATAAATATGTGTGTGTGTGTATATATATATAAATATAAATGTTTATGTATGTATATATATAAATATGTGTGTGTGTGTGTATATATATATATAAATATATATGTGTGTGTGTGTGTATATATATATATATATATACATATATATATATACACACACATTTATTTATGTATACACACACATATATTTATATATATACAGTACATACACATATACACACATATATAAATATATATATATACACACACATTTATATATGTGTGTGTGTGTATATATATGTATATATATATAGCATATATTAATATATATATATATATATATATATATATATACACTTTTTTGTTACAGTTTTTTTTAACATTTCTTACATAGTCCTTATTTTTGCACCTTAAATTTAAGAGGTTATTGTTAAGTGTTTATTGCTGTTTTAGAATTGTGTTTACATTTGACTTTTTGAGTGTTTTCCACGGTTGTGTTGACATTTCCTTTCTGCCTTACTATGCTGAAGTGTTTATAATCCGTGGAATACATTTTGATTAAAATTGTTAATTTTCCTCCTGGTCCATTTTTTCCATAGTTGTATTATCAATAATCTATTTGTTATCAACCAATATAAAAACATGTATTGTGATCCAATTTTTAGCCATATCGCCTAGCCCTAATTTGAATTATCACAAGTGCTTTAAAATGTTGGTTGCTCTACTCAGCTGTTTGTGTGAGTCTAGTGCCGTGTTATACTTGCTGTACTTTTGTTTGCTGTGAATTCATCAGCGCTATTATTGCTGAAACAGCATTGTGCTCTGTACCGCTAGTACAACATTGGGTCTGTTGCTGCTGTGTTGTGCTATGTTTTTGTTATTAAATGACCATGCGGTCAAAGAGAAGTGCAGTTTCTTTAAATATTAAAGGGAAAAAAAAATTGAGGTCTTTAATATAACAACCTCTCCAATTATCACCTGCTTCCCACCATCCAAAAGTTGACAGTTGACATGTAACGCTTGGTTGTGGTCATTCCAGGCCCAAAGAAGGCAGCTGTGGGTGGCGCTCATTGAGAAAGCCCTAGCCAAGCTCCACGGCTCCTACTTTGCCTTGCAAGCAGGGCGTGCCATCGAGGGCTTGGCCACACTGACGGGGGCTCCGTGCGACTCCCTGATGCTGCAGGTCAGCTCCACCAACCCACGGGAGGAGCCCATCGATACGGATTTGATCTGGGCCAAGATGCTGAGCTCTAAGGAAGCCGGGTAAGGGGAATTATCTTTATGTGTAGAACTATTAAAATGGCGTTTTTTTTGTTTTTTTTTTGGGTGTACTTTAGATCCCCTCTATTGGCTGGGGTTACGTTCGGAGACCAACTGCGAAGAGAGGAAAAATGAGAGTGATTGAGTCACCCCATAAATGAGCATTTCTAATAAGAGTGGGATATGTAATTATTAGATTAGAGTCTGCTTCAAAACCATCACCGTTTCAGTAGCTTCCGAGCTAAATACATAGAGGCAATCAAGGTTTTAAATATCTATTATATGCCTTTGAGCAGCGGTCCCCATTACGAGGATCGCGAGCTACCGGTCGATCTTAGAGAGGGTGTGGGCTGATCACCAGGCATTCAAAAAGAAGCATTACCCGCAGGGTTTCCCCTAAACTGGCAAGATACCTGTGGCGGTGGGTGCGTGGTAACCATGACATCATTGAGTAAATTGTATAATTTGCAATGACAATATGATTTTCTTTATAAAGGCTAAAAAAATATATATATACATTTAAAACAAATAAGTTATTATTAAATAGTATTAATATATATATTTTTTAATCTATTTGCCATATTTTTAATTGTTGCTGTTTTTCTTTAATAAAAATAATAATAATAATTTCAGCGGCAGAGTCTGAGAAAGCCCTAGCCAAGCTCCACGGCTCCTACTTTGCCTTGCAAGCAGGGCGTGCCATCGAGGGCTTGGCCACACTGACGGGGGCTCCGTGCGACTCCCTGATGCTGCAGGTCAGCTCCACCACGGAGAGGGATGGACGGAGACGGGCAATACAATGAACTTTGATCAACACTTGTTTTTTCAAGTGTTTACAGACTTTTAATGAGTGTTTTTATTAAAAACATCTAGCAACAAATCTTACATCTTCTTCTGGTGTTAATATAAAATGTACTTGTGTTTAGAGATTCTTAACTTCTGTCCCTCGATGTTCCTGTCGAAAGAAGAGAACTGCAGCGAGCTTGACGTCACATTTGCTTCACGCTCTTGCACTCGTTGGACTTTCTCTTCTTAAAAGTCGCACCTGTTCTCCTAAAATTTGCAAATTTTTTAGGTTGCTGTCTGCAAGGTATATCGACAATATATGTGAAAATCACAACCACATCGCAGACATCGCTAACAACGCTTCAGACATTGAACTGCATTTGGTTTACATGCGGTTTTGGTAGTGCGGTTTTCTGTGGTGCAAGTCTTTTTTGGGTGGTAAAGTTTTCGGTACATAACTTGTCAATAGAGCGCAAATAAGAGGCTATATATGTATACATTTATACTGTAATGGCCAGTCAATGCTAATGTTTTATAATCACTGGGTTTGGATATGATCTAAATTTTTCCCATGTTTACAAACACACCATCCATGCCTGAAAGGTGATTGCCGGAAAATGAGGAAGTGTTGTTCTTTGTCCGGAGAAGCGCAGACTTACGAGATGAAAGTGCTTACTCGGGAGGTAAAACCTGTTGGAATTGTTCCGTTTGTTATTATAAAATTGATTATAAAAGTTAAAAATAGTGTTGGACTTTGTGTGATTTCTTCTTTTGGAGGCTACAATATATTACTTAAATGTATTTTCAAGTTAAGAAAAAAACAACCTTATTTTGTGTTGGCAATAAAAATGCTGTGCTGGGGTGCCACATTCAATTACATTAAGGGGAGACCTGTCACTTGATTGACATTCACGGCAACTAAAGGTCTTAAGAGATGACCACTGACTGCAGCTAGCTCAGTTTGAACGCAAAAAACACTTTGTATTTCAACGCAGACTCTCTCTACAACACTTGCCGTCAAAGATGTAATGACCGACCATGCAGTTCCTGTCTTCAAAATAAAAGTGCTGTTCTATGCTGCCTATGTTAACAAAAAAAGTGCCTCAGAAAACTAGTGCACACAAGCAAGCAGAGCTACGAAGTTAGCCTATAATGTATTTTTCTAAATGGTATAAAAGCGAGTATGAAAGCTGGACAAATAAGACGCTAAAAACCAACAACGTGGTATTGGAAAGAGAAGAGGACTTTTTTATTCCTCCAGAATGTAAATTCAACATTGTGGAACTGTTCTGTAAATCTTGGCTATGTTCCAATCAATTCACATCACAGAATGAGGTACACCAGCATGTTATCTTGTCTTCAAGACAGAAGGGAATCTAAAAAGAATACGTACTTGACACTAATGAATGATAGTACAAGATGATGGACAGAACACACACACTCAGCGGTGGTACGTAGCTGCTGGGTCGTCCTGACTATCTGTCAGAGAAGGCATTTCTCATAATCCTTACTGCTTGCCTGTTGTAATTTCAAAAAGGACCTAAAGTACAATCATGTATTACTAACTTGTGTTCATTTTGCTGCAGGTTTTGAAGCATGACCGTAACAAGTTAACAGGGACGTACCTGTATAATGATTTTTATTTACTCTACATTTAAATCACTTCCTTGTGGTCTAGATAAAATATCATATTGAATATGCTTCAGTGTAATTTTTGCATGAATTTTGCTCCACAGTCACATTTAAATGTAATTTTTTGATTCAGTCTGCAAAATGTTCGTGCAGAGGCGTTTCCAGATTGCAAATAAAACCACACCCGACCCTCTCCAAAATTATCATCTTTTCTGTTCTAAAAATGTACATTGTTAAATATGTATCTTAAAGTTGTCGCCACAATTTCTTTTTCAGTCAAGGTCAAAAATAAAACGCATAACCATTATATAGATTCACCCGTTCAAAACATTGGGTTACACCTGCACACTTTCAGACTACATCATAAAAAAGCTACTTTTAGCAGAACTTATGTCACTGCATGTTACATGTCGGTGTTATCGTGCGCATGCCAAGATGGTACGTAAATTATACTTTATCTTAGGGCTAGGCAATATTGCCTTTTATTAATATCTCGATATTTTTAGGCCATGTCACGATACACGATATATATCTTGATATTTTGCCTTAGCCTTGAATGAAAACTTGATGCATTTAATCACACCGGTATGATGATTCTATGTGTCTACATTAAAACATTCTTGTTCATGCAGAATTGATACAAGCTCATTTTAAACTTTCATGCAGAAAGTGAAATCACAACTAAGTCAATTTACCAAAACTATTTATTAAACAGTTATTAAGCAGTGGCACAAACATTCATGTAATTTCAAAACAGAAAGTACAAGATTGTCAGAGACATTTTACAATAAGCTATTAGTGCACTTTTGTGCATGATGTCACTAAGATGAAATATCAAAACAACACTAAATTAAAGTGTACTTTATGTACAGAACGCCACTACAATAGTTTAAAACAAATAAATTGCACTTTTGTGCATGATGTCAGACAAGATATTTCAATTAGTGTCAAATAAAAATGAGCTACATAATAGGAAATCAAATAGTGTATGTCCTTCGCTATGTGGTAGGTTCCTGCGGACGTTATCTCCTTCTGATGTGTTGACTATTTTTCCTCATACGTTGTTGACGTGCAGAGTTTTAAGCACTCTTCATTCTCTAGCAGGTGACTTTTCAAATGATGCTAAATTAGTAGAGCTGCTCCTTTTTGTACGCTTTTGCCACATTCTTGACATACTACAGTTGTATGTTCGACATATTCCTGCTGTTTTCTTTGGTAGTTAATTATTCCTAATTTTTTACCAGATTCACACCTTCTTTCTCTCGTATTACCACTCGCACCACTCCAATAGCATCACATCTAATGTTACCATGCCGCTACATCTCTGCTCCGCAAAGGCGTATGACGTTGTATGTGATAATTGTAAGAAGGTGCGCTTGTTTTATCTCTCTGTGAGAAGGAAAGACAAGAAAGAGTAGGAAAAGCCTGTAGTGTAATGTCTGCAGCTAAAAGCAACTACGCGAGAACGGGTACTCGAAAATATCACGATATATTCATTTTCTATATCACACAGAGACAAACCCGCGATATATCGATAATATCGATGCATCGCCCAGCTCTACTTTATCTTAACTCATCTTGTGTTCCCTCAAACAAAGTAGTAATAGATTTTGGTTGTTTTTTAATAGATAAAACATGCATATGGTAAATATGTTAGTTTTTTTCAGTTTGTGTACTGTACAGTATGCTGTTAATGAAAGAGGTCCTGTAACCGTCACCCTGATATCCACACTTCCAAAGCAGCTTCAGACAAACTAGTCCAGCCCCAACGTGGCTCCATCATCAGCAGCCAAACTGGCGGCCCATCTGTCAGACAAGCTGCAGTATGTTTTAATAAATCAAAGCCAAGCATGTCATGAGAGCGTATATTATTGGCAAAAGCTTCATCAGCAAAGTGGAGGACTGTTTGCAATTCATAGCAACACATACAAAACATACAAATACATTGTGTACGGCAAGACGGCGTGAAAGCTTACTGTTGTTGTTGTCATATAGGTTTCTGATGGGCGCCTCGTGCGGAGGAGGCAACATGAAGGTGGATGACGCCGTCTATGAATCGCTGGGATTGCGACCTCGCCATGCCTACTCCATCTTGGATGTACGAGATGTTCAAGGATACAGGTATTGAAAAACATATCGTATGACAAACAATCCAATAAAATGTACGTAGTTTTAACAATTACAGTGGTTTTATCGTTTGATATAATATTCAATATTTAGCGGACTCATGCAATGTCTCCTTAGCGCTGCTTCTCCGTCGTGTAACAGAAGGAATTGTTATCGTTGTTTATGTTGCACAAGGAAATGTGTGAAAAATGGACCGTTGAGGTCAGAGTTGACAGTCACCGACATGAATTTCTGCATAAGGCCCAGTAAGCAAGGCTGTTGCTCAACCGTACAATTTGTAGAGATACGAGAAAGAAAGAACTGAAATACTGTATTTCGCACACCATTCAGCAGCTTCTTCATATTTTAATTGATTAACGCCAGCGGTGTGGACGTTATTTTGCCGCCCATGCTGGATTCTGCTTCTGGGTATTACAGACAGATCATGTTCCTCCTTGGTTTATCATGTTTTTAATGATGTGTTTTCCTGATTTGGTGGCTATCATCTGCTTCATCTTCTCGGTGTCTCCTATGCACTCATTTTCTTAGATACGATAGTTGAAGGGCAGCACTGTGTTGATCTAATGGCTATTAACAGTGGACCTGTGATGATTTTAAACTACATTTAAAACACTTTCCCATAATATGCTATGGTGTACATTTTGCGTAGACTTAGCTCCAGTCACACTTATTACCCGTTTTTATTTTCTAAATAAATAAATAAACATGTTTTTGATTCTGTCTGCAAGTTGTTTGTTTGATGAGGCACTCCCAGAGTGCAAATGAAACCACATTTCCCCCCTCTCCAAAAGTATCATCATTTATTTTTTTAAATGTAAAGTGTTTAAATATATAACTTAAAGTTGTCACCGCAATTTTTTTCCAGACACAGTCAAAAATAAAATTTATACATTATATAGATTCATCCGGTCAAAATTAGGTACACTTACTAACCTACAATCTACTAATAAAAGAATCAATCAGCTAAAACCTGCTCACTCTCCGATTCACAACTGAATAAAAAAAGCTGCTTTTAGCAGCATTTTTGTCACTGTATTTCACACATCAGTGTTGTTATGCACATCATTAAGATAATAACATTTTATCATTCCTCTTGATTTTGTGTGTTTCATCCCAGCTTAAAGTAAAGAGCTTCACTTATCTGTCCAAAAAAAGTGCGTCCAACATAGCCAGACTGCAAAACCCGGCGAACAGAGTCATCCATAACTGCTAACACCAAAATGTATAAAACATATGATTTGACACAATAACATTGTTTAACACAAAATCCAACATTGTGAAACATTTATAAGTCATAAAAGACGAAAATTATCATAGGTCCCCTTTAAACAGCGGTAGGGACCTATTTGAGTCTGATAACTCAAATTATGTTTGCAACAGTGTTAATTTCTTGACTATTTTTTGTCTTCGTTATTGTGAACAGTCTATTTTTCCCTGTCGAAAATAAGGCAATAACTAATCAAAACAAAATGCACGATGACTAAAACATGGCAAAATTAACTGGGATTTTTGTCAACGAATAAAAGAGACAAAAATGTTGACATGAACGAAATACATTTATATTTAATGTTTGTTTTGTAGATGGCTGGGACAAGTTGGGAATCTAGCCAATCACAGCGTACATATGAAAGACGGTCCGGGTTAGTTAGCAATCAGATGTGTTTCCTTGTGAGATGAGGAAGTTGGATTTCTCACTGTCAAAACAAAAAATGTATGGCTTTAACATGTACCACATTGTAATATGAGTACACCTGGAATAAAGTGAAGAGGACACATTTTATTTTTGACGCTATTTGATGCTATTAGCAGTGATCAATCGTGACAGCTACACAAATGTAAGTTAAAGTGAATTCTATTACTTCTTCACAAAAAACAATCAAGTAATTGTATTTTCCTCAAGAAATGGTTTATTTATTTTTTAATCTAAATGCATTACAACTTTTAATATAGTCCAACATGCTTATGTCACACACGCAGTGGATCTTAATTATTTATTTATTTTTTTGAGGCACACATTTCTCCCGTCCAAAGGCAAAACCCAGTCACTCAATTTTGGTCAAAACTTAGCTGATAATAATTTTGGAGTTCCGAGGTGATATGCTTTACATTAGTGTATGCGATATTGTAATTTGTTCCGTAAGTAAGCTGTTACGCGCATGGCAGGACCTAGCAACTACCACATAACTGCGTAGATACAATGAGACATTTGCACGAATGGGGGCCGACGGTCAACCTGATTATGTGATATTATGGCACGAGGGGATATTTGGAAGATTGGCCCAGGACGTTGCAAACACCTTCATTAAATGTATTGTTCTTGATTCTTCCCCTTGCATACTCTTTTGAGCAGATAACTGTGGAGGTCAAAATAAAAACTGGACGCTGTACACGGCTCTTGCCCAATGTGCAAACGCAGAATGAGGCCCACCCGAGATTGTGATAGAATATCTGGAGAAAGGGTACACGTTCATGAGAGCAGATTCAATGCATGGCTCAATCGGCAAGAAAATGAAAGCTCAAGAAAACATCTATACGTTTGATGACTTTGTAAATCTTTGTAAGACAGAATGAAGATAGATTGGTTTTCCTTTGTTTTCTCAAAATCAGCTAGAAGTGAGTTACTAGGTTTTGCCTTTAGACGGGAGTTTTGTTGACAAATGGAAGGCTCCAGTCCCCTGCAACCTTGAGAGGGACAAGCAGTCGAAGATGGATGGATGACTTTTTCTGCTTACGGTTCTGCCGCACTCATAAACAAATTATAATCAAAGCGTAACTCTTTTTCACAACACTCATACACGTACATATCTGCTTTGCCAGAGACGTAGCTATAAAAAAAATAGAAAAAGTGCCTCAAAGATATTTATTAGCGTTGACCTGTGGAACAAAATAATATTTATTACATTATTCCTGACCCTAAGACCATGTTACTTTTTTGTTAAACAAATGTTTTACAGGTAGTCTAAATAAAAAGCTTTTAAAATGAACTTTAAAGAGGCCCTATGTCTTATATTTTTTTATTTTAGTCAGCTAAATTAAAGTTAAAGTTAAAGTACCAATGATTGTCACACACACACACTAGGTATGGTGAAATTTGTCCTCTGCATTCGACCCATCCCCTTGATAACTCCCTGGGAGGTGAGGGGAGCAGTGGGCAGCAGCGGTTCTGTGCCCGGGAATCATTTATGGTGAATTAACCCCCAATTCCAACCCTTGATGTTGAGTGCCAAGTAGGAAGGCAATGGGTCCCATTTTTTATAGTCTTTGGTATGACTCGGCCGGGATTTGAACTCCCAACCTACCGATCTCAGGGTGGACACTCTAACCACTAGGCCACTATAACTTTACCTGACTAAAATGTTGTGTAATTTCATTAACTAAAATTGGACTAAACCAAAATACATTTTTGTCAAAAGGCTCAGACTAAAAGTAAATCAAAAACTGCACTGGATTGCAACAAAAGTGGGTCACTCGCAAGTTCAGCTACCACTGTATATCATCTGGACAGTGTATGATAATAATATGATACAGTATTATAATACTTTATGTGTGAAATTTGGGTCAATACCTTTCTCCCATGCTCCAAAAAAAGCACTGTTGTTTGTGAAGGCATTCTTCTAAAACAGATCTTGTTTTTTCTCAAAGTAGATGAGCGAGTGCACGCGTCTTAGGCGGAAACAAACATCTCTGACAGAATATCTTGCTATCTTATTTGATGGATGCCCTTGAAGTTCGCTCATGAACATACGCTTCCTTGAAATAGAAATGCATCTGCTCGTTTAAATTCTCCCAAGGCTTGTGAGTCTCCTTTTTGAGTCCTTGCCTTCCCTTCAGCTGCAGCTCTAATTAATGCTAGCATGAATCATACACTAATAGGTTTTTCTCACTTTATAAGTTTTTTTTTTACTTCAAATAAACTCTTTCCATAATCTCAGTTTGACCTAGATTCAAAGATTATTACATGTGAATTATGTATCGGAATATCTAATTTTGTATGTTTTCTATCTTGTTTTAAAATGGATCATTCTTTTGTCAGGGCGCTTTTCATATGGAGAGTAGACTGGGTTTGATATAAATAGAACTCAGGTGCACCCTGACTACAGTTTAACCCCTTTGATGGATTAGGAAGGACGAGGGGGTCGCTCAGTGATAGCACACACAATGCGGGGGATTCTACTAATGTTACCTGTGAGGGAATATGGAGAGGAGCTCGGCAGAAATAAAAGAGTCTTAGATGTCATTTTCTCAAGAGCCGCACACTTTAATTTCCTGCCATAAAGCAAGTGGAGTGGAAGTGCTTGATCCAAAATGGCAAGGAGGACATGAAACGTGTTTTTTGGAGCGGCTCTTCACCTCGGCCGCAGGTGTTTGGGAAAGTGAGTGCCCTCCGTTGAAGTGCTATATTATACTACAATAGGTGGATAAACGTCATCAATCATCCCTGAAGCGAGCAGCACAGAAAACGCTGCCACCATTTTGGTGCCCGCTTGTTGTTCAAAGACTTCAAAGATTGTGGTTGTTAATTTTTCCATCCATGCAAGACATACAGAAGAATACACAATACACAATATCCAACCTCGGGGAGAGTGCCTGCTGCGTCCAAGTGCGCCGACAAACAGTTTGTCATTTCAAAAACCAGAAAAGGAAAAATTACTTGAATGTTGTCGTTACAAAACAAAAATTGTCGAACAATTTACGTCCAGATTGGGGGAAAAAAACTGTATTGGCTGATTTGATTTATTTATTTGAATTAGAACATTACGTATTAATCAATGTGTCAGCAAAAACAGTTTCAATATTAGCACAAAAGCTGAATGCATCCATTGTCCTGAGGCAGGTAGGAAAACACAAACGTACAGTTAGACACTATGGACACATGGACATTTAAATTTTTAATGCATTTTTAACTGTTTTATATATAGAATGTTCTGTACTTATTGTGATTATTATTATTATAATTACTAATCTTTTACCTTTCAGTAGTCTGTTTTAAAATTGTGCTATATAAATAAAGCAAACTTGACAATGGACAAACAATAACACCACAGGTACAAATAACCAGAGTTTTAAAAGAGAGAGTCCAAAGAGAGATTCATCTCTGGGAGCATGACTGTTTTGACTTCAAACTATTTTTAAGGGCCCTTTTTAAAGGGGGACCGCACTTTTTTGGGAATTTTGCGTAATATTCACAATCCTTGTGTAAAACAAGAACACATGTTTTTTAGTTTTTTTATGCCTTCTAAAATGTTTAAGTTCATTTGTAATGTAGTAACGGGCACAATTATAATAACATTGAATATTTATTTGGATATCAAAAACGCATCACAACATTCACTTTTCTTTCCAACATCACTGATAACTGCTCACTGCAGACTTCATGGGAGCCAACAAGTATGATTAATCATCTCTTACTTTACAAGGTTTGCTGTCATTAGGATGCTGACTAATAGAATCGTGTTATATTCCAATTAAGATGAAAAATGTTATTTCCTTGCAAAGAACAGGGCGTAGAACCAAGCGTCTTTGTGTCGTTCTTATCATTTCCGGGTCTAAATTGGCTGTCATAGTGTACCAACTTGTCGGATTACATCGTCGTCCTTCTACTATCCAGGTGACATGCATGATTTATGATCTACAATTAACTTCCATGACCAAGGAAGCGAGGAAACAGCTGATGTAAACATTGGCACACACGCAAGTTTGTCTGTGTTAGAGCTTATAATAACAATATCACTAATACTTGGTTAATATTCAAGTCATGAAATGTAAATGGAGTATTGTTGTCGCCTTTCGAATGGTTATATTGGGGGATTTTATGGGCGGAGTAGAGGACCTCCCATTTTCTCCGCTGTTTTTTTTACAAGTTTGAATGTCTTAAAAAAATGCATTCGTCTTTTGTAATGATTGTGAACACTAGGCAAAATTCCCAAAAAAGTGTGTTTCCTCTTTAAATGTTTTGTTTTGAACTGAAGTTCCCAAGACCGACAAAAGTCCTATGTCACTGGTGACATGTCCCTGGTCCTACTCAGGCTGGCTCTGTAGTAGCTTTGTATCTTGGGCCCGCTCTCGATGGGGTACTTGTGTAGGTCTCGGAAACGTCCCGCTGGAGAAGCTGCCTGCTGGCGTCGCTTAGTCTGCCGATGCCTTTGCTGTTTCCACCAACTCCACCGCTGCCACAGCTAGGGATGATGTTTGTTAAGAAATTATCCATTTCGATGCCATTATCGAATCCTCTTATCGAATCCAGATTGGTTGTTGTGTATGGAAAAAAACACAAAACTTGGTTTAACAAAAGCTCTTTTTTATTTTTTAAGAAAAAAGTAAAATAAAATAAACAAACATTGACTGTTGTTTCTACCAAAAATATTTTTATAAAATAAATATATATTGACTGTTAGTGCCGCTTTAAGTGGGCCACCTAAGAAAAATACATGCGGGGAAAATCTTGCATTCAATTGTAATGTACAGCACTTTCCATTTGAAACTAATCTCAGACTAATGGTGTTGTTTACTTTTTGCTCCATTACATGTCAGCAAAATACAAATATTAACCTACTTATATTCGTCTGTGTTCACCAAGTTGAAGGGGAGGAGATTTTTCACCATCATTCTCGTTAGCTTACGAGTAATATTGTTACTCTCCTCCTCACTCATCTTGCTGCACTCTGGGTTATACCTCGCTACGGTAAATGGGTTAATGCTCTGTGCTACAGAGCAAACACTGCCCTGGTCACTCTGGCTGTCATGGATGTCATCATCTGAAATAGGATAACGTTAACATGATCTTAATTCACATCTTGCAAGCACTAGTTTATTAGACAGACCTGCAAACTCTGGAGTGGCGTAGGCTACAAGATACCATTAATGTTATCAGACACATACAGTACAAAAAGGCTAACGTTACCGTTACCATTAGCAACTGACTATGCTTAGGTAACGTTAGTCTAGGTAACATTACTGCTGTCATGGTTGAAATAAGAGGTAACGTTATTTTAGCCTAAGGGCTACAAGTGAGTAGATATGGAAATGAACCGGCAACAGTTAACATTAGTTACTCACAAGCACTATCACTGGGACTGCAGGTTGAAGCAGAGGAAGAGGGGCGTGCTTTGTCATTTGTCGCTGCTTCTCCAAGTGTCGAAGACACAAAACGTTTCTCTAAACTTCAGGTTATGTACAGCCTGAACATATTTCAACATGTTTGTTGTACTGATCCCCTTTCAGGAAAGCGAAGCCTGGCAAAAATTGCAGATAGCCGTTTCCTCGTCGTATTTCTTAGTAAAGTGAAGCCATGCCTTGGAGCGTTTTTTCCGGTCCATTGTTGTTGCTGCTTCTGTATCTGCCGCCGAATGACTGAGCTACGTCATTTCCTGTGACGTGCCACAGGACATTTTCTGTGACACGGGATTCGTTACCGGGGATTCGAATAAAGAACCAAATATTTTTCTTTTACTATGGTGGCTTCGATAACGGGAACCGTTTCTCAAAAGGGGATTCAAATTTATAGAATCAGTTATTTTTTTATCGAACAATCGGGAGTACCGGTTTTCGAACATCATCCCTAGCCACAGCTAACGTCGTCATACTCAAAGCAGTCCTCTTCCTCCCCGGTCTCGGTGTTGTGGTCCATTTATGCATGCACACATACAAAAGCTGCTGATGGTGTGTTTGACAAAGAAGAGAAGTCCGCTCTCTGAATCATCACCCGTTTCATCATTGCTGTTGTTATTTTTAATATGTTAAGGTACTTTTTGTTAGAAAAAAAATTGTCGCCCAATATCCATGTTTACCATCTTCCCAGATGTGTGCTGAGCTCGGCAGCTTAAGCGCTTCTTCTAGCCAGCTAGTTACACAATAATTGTTGTGTGTTCAGTAGATTGTAGATCAAGTTTATGATCTGAACCCTGGCTGCTCTGAAGTTAATTCAGGTTTTATTTCTATGCAATTGTATCGTCCCTTGAGAAGATAAAGATGACATTACGTGACGAGCAATGTCCCCCCTAATTTTTCATGTGTCTGAGCAAACGCAGTGGACCATGTGATTAATATTAGACGTACAATCTCGCCACACCAGCATCACACCTGTCCCGCAGCTAAAAAAGCAAACTAATTAAATGTCTTATTATATTGATTAAATAACAGCAATCGTTTCCATTATATTATTTTCTAAATTAAATTATTTTGCCCACTGACAATGAAAATAAAAAAGGGCTTGTTTTTAATGAGATAAATGTTAACTGTCTGGGTAGGAGGTCCTGCTGTGGAAGAATGTATACCTTTTTCAAAGATCACATAGCACAAGCATGGGATACAGTGTTCAACGTTTTGACTGTAAAATAAATCATTGCAGAGTTTTTTTTGGCATTTATGTAATCTAGTAAACGCATTTCATGATTCATAATCATAAAACACTAGAATAGGCACACATCTGATTCAAGGGTTTGGCTGTCCATGTAGTGCCTGTTCGTCTTGCCAAAATAGGAGTTAGCAAAGCATAATACAACTCTTTTTAACGCCGTGGCTTTAAGTCAATCTGTAAAACACGCATCATAATTTGCTGTTAATTGACTGCATGTGAAACACATCACAGTGTAGCCAACCACCTGGCACTTGCAGCTAATGTGTGGTGTTGGAGTTTTCTGTCCGTTTTTGTGGCCGTGAACGCATCGCTGGCTGAACCGAGTGTGTGCGTCTTTTGGCGTAAACGAAAGAGATAGTTGTTTCTGTCCATACGACAAATTAATTGTTTGTTTTAGTGTTGCCAGTTTTACTCAATTATGATGCAGACCATCTCCTTAAAACGTCTCAGCAGTTGTTGTTTTAACTGTTGTGAACACTTGTTGTCACGTGTCACTCACAGAGTTACTTAGAATAATGGTGCGGAATAAACTGTTACCGTATTTCCTTGAATAGCCGCTGGGGCGCTAATTCATTTAAAACCTGTTCTCACTCCTGCGCTTATTCAAGGCATGCGGTAAAAGTAAGCAGGCGCTAATAATTTTAATAACCTCTTCTCACCCCTGCGCTTACCAATGGCATGCAGTAAAAAATTGAGTGTGATAAAAAAAAAAATTCATAAAAATGTTTTCGTCGGCCTGGTTGTTGAGGACCACTGCTCTACAACATGGCATCGCGCCCACCATGCTATCTGCATGCCGACCAGACGCATGCATTTCGCTGCTTCTCATGCGAGATTGCAATGCATACTTGGTCAACAGCCACACCTTTTACACTGATGGTTGTGATATAAACAACTTTAACACTCTTACTAATATGCGCCACGCTCTGTGAACCCCCACCAAACACATTTCTGGAGAACATCGGTTCTGTAACAAATTATAAACGCAACATAACAACTGCTTACAATGCCATGCATCCATGGTGCTAGCGATGTGTATGATATAGCCGGTAAGAGTCATGGATGAATGGCATGCTGGGTAAGTGTTATGTTGCGTTTATAATGTGTTACAGAGCCGATGTTCTCCAGAAATGTTTGTTATTCTGGTTTGGTGTGGGTTCACAAAGTGTGGCGCATATTAGTTAGAGTGTTAAAGTTGTTTTATATCACAACCATCAGTGTGATCTGTATGGCTGTGGAACAAGACCCTGGTTTACACATGGTAAAAGCAAAAAAAAAAAAACCTCCTCCGCCATTTTGGAAATGACGACAGGGGAAGCGTCACTCGTGACGTCATGTATTTGACCCGGTAGTAAAAGTAAGCATGTGCTTATAAATTTGGGGAGCGATTTTGAACTGGCAGTAATTCAAGGCAGACGCATATTACATGCCTGACGCTATTCAAGGAAATACGGTGTATTTATTTTGTTTAGAGTTCAGGTTGAAATTTGGATTTTGTGCGCGGTATAATTTTTCCTTGCCCAAAGGACATGGGAACAGGCGCACACCTAAGAGGGAACTTTGGTGACGACTTATACTTTTTTCTGCTTCTTTTCATTCAGTATTTATTTTAAGTGTTATGTTGACTTATTTTGGGGGTGGGAGGTTTACCCTAAATTAATTAAGTATTTAAAACAAACAAGCACCTCTAAAAACTAGAAATACTGAGATTATGGTTTTATGCTGCCAGCTTTGATACTCATTTACATACCTGTTTTTTGCCCTCAAAATCCTCCTCTGTTTAGGGCAGGGGTCTCCAAACTTTTTGACCCGGAGCGCCGCATTGGGTTGAATAAATTTGGCCATACACCCAGCACGATGATGTCACATTATCGATGGGAAAATGCATTTTTAGACAATATGATTTTCCTGAGCGGCTAGGAGACACAGTGAATAACAATCGGTAGAAAATGGATTGAAAAGGACAGATTTTGAAAAATAAAAAAATATATATATATATACTGTATATATATATATATATATATATATATATATATATATATATATATATATTTTTTTTTTTTTTTTTTTTAACTTGGGACTTCCCATGGGCCAGATTTTGAGGGCCATGGATTTTCTTTCATTGTAGAAATACAAAAAAAAAAGTTCATAAAAAATGGGAAAATAGCGCAAAGGGCATCATGTTAATACAAAAAGGGTGAATAGTGCCAAGTGGCCTGATTGAGAGATATGTATTGCAATTTTCTTTTCTTACAAGGTTGCTTCGCCTCCGTAACCCGTGGGGTCGATTCTCGTGGAACGGCAGCTGGTCAGACGAGTGGACGGACTGGCCTCAGCACCTTCGTCATGAGCTGATGGCCCACGGGAGCAGCGAAGGGGTCTTCTGGATGGAGTACACCGATTTCATCAAGTAAGAAAAACACCAAGTTGGGCTCAAACTTGGCCTTCAACCACTTTTAACTAGCCATGTGATGCATTACATTGTCATTGTATAAATACATTAAACTTTGGCAACACTAAATTGGCCCGAGTTAAAGTTAAAGTACCAATGATTGTCCCACACACACTAGGTGTGGTGAAATTTGTCCTCTGCATTTGACCGTGTGAATGCTGTCTATCTGTGGACAAGTGGTAGAACATGGATGGATGGATTGATGAACTGAACTGAATGCCATGCCCCGTAGTGGCCCCCAGGAGTCATTGCAGCCTCTTCCAACAGCTCATGCATAACAGGAATATTTTGTCAGCACAAGAGCTATGATGCCCTCATGCTGTGGTGTTTTCTCTCCGCACCGCAGTCAATCACTGCACTCAGCAGCCCAATGGCTGCTCTGATGCCTTGATGCTTATCAAATGTGAGCCACGGTGACTGCCAAACATACACTTTGTCGTCATTCCAGACAAGCAGCTGTCGCCAATGTAAAATGCATGAATTTTCAGCTGGGTTTGGGTTCATCTGAGGAACTACTTGGCACATGCAAATGTCAAAGCTTTTGTTTGTGCGCAGCAGTGATGAAATGTCATCTAAGTTCCAGCATGATGGACACGTGTCATGTGACCGAGTGTTTGGTAATCTCATTGCCTCGGAGGACTTTACTCACCATCTGGTTTTGGCACCAAACTCAGCAGCGGGGTTGTGGTGGTTGTTGTTTTTATAGCATGTTGTGTTGACAAACACGGAATGGCCTCCTTCCAGAAACATGTAGTTGTGGCATTTTCATTGTCACTCTTGTGTTTTGGTTTAATTACAATCATCTTTGAAGCGCTTACATACAAGCACATCAGTTGATTCACAAGAACGGATTTAATTTAGGATGCTAATGTTTTTCAAGCAACTCCAATTTGGAACTTCTGCTTTAAATCATACTAATAAATCAAGTAATTAGCAAACATTAGCTTCCTTAATTTTGCACAGATGTTGCATCAGAGAGCTGGCGTTTGTTTCACCTTTGGCTTTTTTTACAGAACCTAGCAACGCCAAACATGATATTTGAACAAATATAATAATAATAATAATAATAATGATGGATTAGATTTATATAGCGCTTTTCTATCGCTTTCACATTAAAAACATGGCGCATTTACAGGCAGTGTTAAAAGGCCATAGAGGTGTTTTGCCTGGAGCCTATCCATATAACATCATGTTCGCATGAAACTCTAATCTAGTTCATGTGAGCAGGTTACTGTATAAACACCCACCCATCCATCCATTTTCTACCGCTTATATCTTTTGGTGTCTCGGAGGGTGCTGGAGCCTATCTCAGCTACAATCGGGCGGAAGGCGGCGTACACCCTGGACAAGTCGCCATCTGATCACAGGGCCAACACAGATAGACAGACAACAATCACACTCACATTCACACACTAGGGCCAATTTAGTGTTCATTTTGTTACAAGCTTACTTTTCAAACCCTCCCGATTTTCCTGGGGGACTCACGAATTTCAGTGACCCTCCCGAAAATCTGCCGGGGCAACAATTCTCCCGAATTTCTCCCGATTTCCGATTTTTGGGGGCGTGTCTTAAAGGCACTGCCATTAGCGTCCTCTACAACCTGTCTTTAGCATCCGCTTTTCCTACATACAATCAGCGTGCCGGCCCAGTCACATTAATTTAAATGCAAGAATTCTTGGTCAGCAGCCATACAGGTCACACTGAGGGTGGCTGAATTAACAACTTTAACAATGTTACAAATATGCGCCACACTGTGAACCCACACCAAACAAGAATTAGAAACACATCTCAGGAGAACAGCCGCACTGTAACACGACATAAACACAACAGAACAAATACCCAGAACCCCGTCCAGCACTAACTCTTCCTGGACGCTAAAATATACACCCCCGCTACTGGGATTGCAATTTTTTACGACAGCGCTTCAGCTACGTCATGTTGTGTGATATTTTTGTATGAAAATAGCTTACCTACTCAGTGGCCTAGTGGCTAGAGTGTCCACCCTGAGATGGTTAGGTCGTGAGTTCAAACCCCGGCCGAGTCATACCAAAGATTATAAAAATGGGACCCATTTCCTCCCTGCTTGGCACTTAGCATCCAGGGTTGGAATTGGGGGTTAAATCACCAGAAAGTAGTCTCGGGCATGGCGACCGCTGCTGCCCACTGCTTCCCTCACCTCCCAAGGGCTGGTCAAGGGGATGGGTCGAATGCAGAGGACAGATTTCACCACACCTCATGTGTCTGTGACAATCATTAGTGCTTAACTTTAACTTTTAACTTTAACCTAGGAAAAAACAAAGGAACACAAATATTAACATGAAGAGTGAGATTTTTTTTAAATCAGGAAGTATTATTGCCACATTTTCAACCACTTTCACTCACCTGTCATTGCATTGAATGACGCACGGGGGCCCGTTGCTAATTTATTTTTTAATATGTTGTTTTTTTTTTTTTTTAGACAATCACATACTGTAACTTAAATCTATATCTATGGCCCAACAAAAAGTTGACTTTTTAAATTATTAGTATTGTGAATTGATGTATTTGATTTAAATAAAGTACCAAAAAATAGACTGATTTGTTTACCATTTAAGGCACTTGAGCACATGGTAAAGGTATCTGTCTGGTTTCAAAATAAATACTGTATTCTTATATACAAACCCTGTTTCCATATGAGTTGTGAAATTGTGTTAGCTACAATGATGTGCAAATCCTTTTCAACCCATATTTAATTGAATGCACTACAAAGACAAGATATTTGATGTGCAAACTCAAACTTTTTTTTTTTTTTTTACAAATAATTAACTTTGAATTTCATGGCTGCAACACGTGCCAAAGTAGTTGGGAAAGGGCAGGTTCACCACTGTGTTACATCACCTTTTCTTTTAACAACACTCAATAAACGTTAGGTAACTGAGGAAACTAATTTTTGAAGCTTTGAAGGTGGAATTCTTTCCCATTCTTGTTTTATGTTGAGCTTCAGTCGTTCAACAGTCCGGGGTCTCCGTTGTCATATTTTATGTTTTATAATGCGCCACACATTTTTGATTGGAGACAAGTCTGGACTGCAGGTGGGCCAGAAAAGTACCCACACTCATTTTTTAAGAAGCCACGCTGTTTTAACATGTGCTGAATGTGGCTTGGCATTGTCTTGCTGAAATAAGCAGGGGCGTCCATGAAAAAGACGGTGTTTAGATGGCAGCATATGTTGTTCCAAAACATGTATGTACCTATCAGCATTAATGGTGCCTTCACAGATGTGTAAGTTACCCATGCCTTGGGCACTAATGCACCCCCATACAACCACAGATGCTGGCTTTTGAACTTTGCGTGGATAACAGTCTGGATGGTTCGCTTCTCCTTTGGTCCGGATGACACGATATCGAATATTTCCAAAAATAATTTGAAATGTGGACTCGTGAGACCACAGAACACTTTTCCACTTTGCATCAGTCCATCATAAATGATCTCAGGCCCAGAGAAGCCGGCGGCATTTTTGGATGTTGTTGATAAATGGCTTTCGCTTTGCATAGTAGAGCTTTAACTTGCACTTACAGATATAGCGACAAACTATATTTAGTGACAGTGGTTTTTTGCCCATGTGGTGATATCCTTTACAGATTGATATCAGTTTTAGATACAGTGCCGTCTGAGGGATCGAAGGTCACGGTGATTCAATGTTGGTTTTCGGCCGTGCCGCTTACGTGGACGGATTGCTCCATATTCTCTGAACCTTTTGATGATATTATGGACCGTAGATGTTGAAATCCCTAAATTTCTTGCAATTGCACTTTGAGAAACGTTGTTCTTAAACTGTTTGACTATTTGCTCACGCAGTTGTGGACAAAGGGGGTGTACATCACCCCATCCTTTCTTGTGGAAGACTGATCATTTTTTGGGAAGCTGTATTTTTACGCAATCATGGCACCCACCTGTTCCCAATTAGCCTGCACACCTGTGGGATGTTCCAAATAAGTGTTTGATGAGCATTCCTCAACTTTATCAGTATTTATTGCCACCTTTCCCAACTTCTTTGTCACGTGTTGCTGGCATCAAATTCTAAAGTTAATGATTATTTGCCCCCCAAAAAAATGTTTATCAGTTTGAACATCAAATATGTTATCTTTGTAGCCTATTCAACTGAATATGGGTTGAAAATGATTTGCAAATCATTGTATTCCGTTTATATTTACATCTAACACAATTTCCCAACTCATATGGAAACGGGGATTGTACATTATATGTTGTATGACATTGTTATTGAAATTAAGATTACAAAAAAGAAAACCATGTTAACTGTGTCGGCCGGCACGATCATAATATGCCAAGTTGACGGAGGTGACATGGTTTCATGCATGCGTGGACTGATTGTGTCTTCCTGAACCAATCATGTAGTGACATGCCAAGGCACGCCGACGTCTGGGACCAATTTCAAGTTGATTGTGATGTAAATAAATAAATGTGTTCTGCTTCATGAGTAGTGAGCTAGTAGTTAATACATCAAATGTTTTACTTGCGTTCATAGTTTTTGGGTTTTTAATGTACGTCTTGTTTTGGTAGCAAATCCGCACAACTTTTTATACATGAGGCCCCTGATAACTTTCCCGGAAAATGTCAGGACTTTGTCCGTTCTGTGCCAATGAAGCAGAATAACAGCGACTGGGTAAAAATGGTGGGAAAATGCCGGCTTCTATACGCAACACGAAACGGGCTGCACAGTTGACTGCTGTCATATTACTTGGAAATATTAATGATTCAACTCCATAGCGTCTATTTTGAGTCAGTGCCTTTTATACAGAACAGCAAAACAGAAAAAAAAGTGGGAAAATGTCAGCTCTTACAGGCACTGTAAAAGGGGCGGTTGTGTTGTACAATGCTCAAATACTATCTTGTAAGGCAGAAAAGTTGTCCTTCCCCTCCCATTTGTTCATTTTGTTTCGGAGCTGTTTATACAGAACAGTGAAAAATGGGGGCTTTAACAGGCAATGTGAACTGGTGGCTTCTTGCCCTTCTCTTCTTTCTCAGATGAGGTAAAAATTGAAAGATTCACTTTGTCCCCTCATCCCATTGCTGTGTTGTTTATACAAAACTGTGAAACAAGAAAAAGGGTGAAAAATTTAGGCTTTTTAGACTGTGTGACACAGGCATTAAAGGCTCTAACACTACTTCTGAAGGTGGAAAACTGCTGGGTCGACTCAGTCCACTAATTCTGTGCTGGTGCCATTTATACAAAACAAAGGCGGTAAGAAAAAAATGGTGGGAAAATGCCGTGTGAAAGTGGTTTATTGTTATTACAGCTTATACTCCTCTGAAAGTTGTCACGTCCATTTTTTCACTCCCATTTTGTGTCCATCACATTTCCACCACACATATAATGCAAAAATATGCCTTTTACGGAGACTATAATGCTCATTTGTGTGAGGTGAACAATGTGTTTCTTATTGTGGTTGCAGTAGATGTGATGTAAAAGTGAGGGTATGCATATACAGCATATGTGTTTGCTATTCATGTCCTCCCGCCTAGAAAAATAACAGTTGCAATAAGTCCACAAGGGCTGAGGCAGCTGTCCGCTTTGAATAACTCCACCTGAAAAATGTGTTTGGCCCCAAGGACTCCATCAGTCTATTTGCCCAATTTTCCCACAGACATGTAATCTCTCGGCTTTGCACTTAAACCGAGCACAGCCCGTGCCTGCCTGTACTGAAAACGAGAATTCAAAAACAAGACAACACAATCACTCCAGACGCCTAATATTTGGCCTTAAAGAACAATGTCTCCATGCTCTGCCTACCGCAGGTACTTTGATTCTGTGGATATCTGTAAGATCCACTCCGACTGGCAGGAGGTGCGGCTTCAGGGATGCTTCCCGAGCAAGGCCAGCGGTCCCGTCACTGTCACGGCCCTCACTGTGCTGGAGAGGACGGCGTTGGAGTTTGCTCTCTTCCAGGAGGGAAGCAGGTATACGCTCCCACACACCCTCGAGTTCGCTACTCTTTCAGCTTCAAATCCACCTAGAAATTAATAATTACAGTTAGAAAATATTTAAATGGTAAATGGGTTGTACTTCTTTAGCGCTTTTCTACCCCTTTTTTAATTAACCCAAAGCCCTTTGACAGTATTTCCACATTCGCCCATTCACACACACATTCACACACACATTCACACACTGATGGGGGGAGCTGCCATGCAAGGCGCTCACCGGGACCCATCAGGAGCAAGGGTGAAGTGTCTTGCCCAAGGACACAACGGACGTGACTAGGATGGTAGAAGGCGGGGATTGAACCAGTAACCCTCAGATTGCTAGCACAGCCACTATACGAATTGACAGGTTTATCAATCTAAAAACATAATTTAGAGTTATTTTACTGTTTTGACATTTCCCTTTATTTGGAGCAAACTTGGACAATGTTATAAATGTTGACTTCAAAATGTTCCTTCAATGGTACATGTGGACCATTTTTTTATATATTTTTTTTCATTATGCTCTCTTTGCTCAAATGTTAACATTCCCCTAATTTTGGACGTTTGGAGCATTTTTTTTAATTTACTTCTACTTACACAGTTGATACAATTTTGTTGTACATTTTCCTTCACAAAGAAGTTAACTACACATTTTAAATTTGTCCTTCATTATGGTACCTTTGCAAAAATAGGCCACACATTTTAAGATTTTCCTTTATAGATAAGTTAAGTACAATTGTTGACATTTCCCTTCATTGTGGTCACTTTGCTCAAGTTTTAACGTTATCCTATTTTTTGACAAATTTTGAAATCACCCTTTATTGGGACATATGGTACAAATGTTGACATTGTGGTTACTTTGCATAAATGTTATAATTCCCATAAATTTGGACATTTGGAATAAATGTAGATATTTTGGTAGAATTTTGTATAAAATCTTATGTTAAAAAGTTAAAAGTACTGATGATTGTCACACACACACACATTGTGACAATGTGTGGTGAAATTATTTTCTGCATTTGACCCATCACCCTTGATCACCCTTTGGGAGGTGAGGGGAGCAGCGGTCGCCGCGGCCAGGACTAATTTTTGGTGATTTAACCCCCAATTCCAATCCTTGATGCTGAGTGCCAAGCAGGGAGATAACGGGTTGCATTTTTATAGTCTTTGGTATGACTCGTTGACATTTTCCTTCATAAAGAAGTTATGTACAAATGTTGATATTTTTACTTCATTGTGGTTACTTTGCTCAAATATAAATATTTACGTAATTTTCCTTCATAGAGAAGTTAAGTACAGATTTGAACACGTTCCTTTATAGAGAAGTTAAGTACAAATGTTTGACATTTACTTTCATTGTGGTCACTTTGCTCAAATTGTAACATGCCTCTATTTTTTAACATTTGGAGCACATTTTGATATTTCCCTTCTGGAGCACATTTTGATATTTCCCTTCATAGAGAATTTATGTACAAATGTTGACATTTTACTTTATTGTTGTTACTTTGCTCGAATGTAAACGTTTAATTTAAAGGCCTACTGAAATGAGATTGTCTTATTTAAACGGGGATAGCAGGTCCATTCTATGTGTCATACTTGATCATTTCGGGATATTGCCATATTTTTGCTGAAAGGATTTAGTAGAGAACGATAAAGTTCGCAACTTTCGGTCGCTAATAAAAAAAGCCTTGCCTGTACCGGAAGTAGCAGACGATATGTGCATGACGTCACGGGTTGTGGAGCTCCTCACATCTGAACATTGTTTACAATCATGGCCACCAGCAGCGAGAGCGATTCGGACCGAGAAAGCGACGATTCCCCCATTAATTTGAGCGAAGATTGAAAGATTTGTGGATGAGGAAAGTGAGAGTGAAGGACTAGAAAGAAAAAAAAGAAAGACTGTACAGTGGGAGCGATTCAGATGTTATTAGACAAATTTACTAAGATAATTCTGGAAAATCCCTTATTTGCCCATTGTGTTACTAGTGTTTTAGTGAGATTATATGGTCGTACCTGTACAACCTGAAGGTCGGCCCCACACCTTTCTTCAGCACCAATCGACGGTTGGTGGGAATGCCCATCTCTGCCCTTCGCAAGGGACCCTCTTCGAAACAGGATCTTTCGAAATGATCGCTGCATAATACACTGTACTTTGTGTGTGTGGTCCACTCCAACTGTGTTCGCTTGACCGCTCTGTTCCATAGTAAATGATAAATGGGTTGTACTTGTATAGCGCTTTTCTACCTTCAAGGTACTCAAAGCGCTTTGACACTACTTCCACATTTACCCATTCACACACACATTCACACACTGATGGAGGGAGCTGCCATGCAAGGCGCCAACTAGCACCCATCAGGAGCAAGGGTGAAGTGTCTTGCTCAGGACACAACGGACGTGACGAGGTTGGTACTTGGTGGGATTTGAACCAGGGCCCCTCGGGTTGCGCAAGGCCACTCTCCCACTGCGTAAAGCTTCACCGTCATCTTTCGGGAATGTAAAAAATGAAACACCGGCTATTTTTGTGTTGCTAAAGGCGGTCGCAATTCACCGCTTCCCACCTACAGCTTTCTTCTTTGACGTCTCCATTATTCATTGAACAAATTGCAAAAGATTCAGCAACACAGATGTCCATAATACTGTGGAATTGTGCGATGAAAAGAGACGACTTATAGCTGCGAACGGTGCTGGAACAAAATGTCCTCTACAATGCGTGACGTCACGCGTCATCATACCGCGACGTTTTAGCATGATACTTCCGCGCAAAATTTTAAATTGGAATTTAATAAACTAAATCGGCCGTACTGGCATGTGTTGCAATCTTAAGATTTCATCATTGATATATAAACTATCAGACTGCGTGGTCGCGAGTAGTGGGTTTCAGTAGGACTTTAATTTAATGTTAACAAATGTCCCATTAATGTTGGACATTTGGAGCAAATTTTGACATTTCCGTTTGTTGGGACATTTGATAGAAACTTTGGCATTTTTCTTCATAAAGAAGTTATGTAATTTTTTAAAAATGTTTCCTTCATTGTAGTTACTTTGCTCAAATGTTAAAATTCCCATAATTTTAGACATTTGGAGCAACTTTTGACATTTCCCTTTTTTGGGACATTTGATAAAAATGTTGTCATTTTTCTTCATAAAGAAGTTATGTAATTTAAAAAAAAAAAATCCTTCATTGTAGTTACTTTGCTCAAACGTTAACATTCCCATAATTTTAGACATTAGGAGCAAATTGTGACATTTTGGTACAATTTTGTGTAAAACTTTGACATTTTCTTTCGAAGAGAACTTTGTTAACAAATGTTGACATTTCTTTCATACAGAAGTTATGTACAAATGTTGACATTTTACTTCATTGTGGTTAATTTTCTCAAATGTTATCATTCTCTTAATTTTGGACATTTAGAGCAAACTTTGACATTTTCCTTCATAGAGAAGTTAATTAAGCACAGTTTTTGACATTTTCCCTTATTTGTCGTCACTTTGCTAAATTTTTAACAATTTTGCCTAACCTCTTAGGCGCTCTGACACAGCCGACAGTCACCTGCTGGACCTGTGCATCATGGTGTTTCGCGCCTCCTTCGGGAGTAACAACAAGCTGACCTTGGGCCGCCTGCTGGCGCACAGCAAGCGAGCAGTGAAGAAGTTCGTCGGCTGCGATGTGATGTTGGAGCCTGGCGAGTACGCCGTGGTGTGCTGCGCCTTTAACCACTGGCAGATGAACGTCAGTGGGTCAGGAGGTCCACCCACACCTAGTAAGTGTGCTGACATCGTTACCTGCTTCATATGAAAAGTGTTAAAATAACTTCTGTTGTGACTCGGCCCGTGTAGATGACATCATCACTTAATTTGCATAACCAGTCCTGGGTGCATAATAATGGACACAAAATACTTAAGGTTATTATCTGAAATACACAGCATCCAATTAAATGTTACATGCATATGAAGTGAGTATTAATATCAACAGTAGCAGAAAATATATTTGCATATAATATGTGTCAGTTAAGCCGTAGTCTTAAATCAGCATGCGTGGGTTAGACATAACAGCAGTCAGATGCTATTTAATACAAAACAACACACAGCTGTTATTTTGACTATTATGTCACAACAACAATACAACGTGACAAACGCTTAGAAGAAGCTAAATATGCTTTAAATACCGTATTTTCCGGGCAACAGAGCGTACCGGTATTGAAGCCGCACCCACCACATTTTATGAGAAAAAAATATATTTACATATATTAACCGCAGCGGGCTATCAGCCGCAGGTATGTACCTGTACGAAAGATTTTGTAATGTTTATTTCCATACCTTTTATTGTTTCCGAACGGTGCCTGTCTCTTGGCAGTAAGATGGCTAAAGAAACAAAACAGAAGTCATCGTCATGGACCCACTTGCTGCAGAAGCTATCTCTCCAACCAGCTAAACAGACTCAATAACTTCGCGGTAACATTTTGGTGAGTTTACGAAACTGAAACAATACAAAAAGAATGCTTTTGTAAGTTAATAATACTCACAAAAGCACTTGTAAACGTGTTTGTTAGTGCTAACACAGTGGTTCTTAACCTGGGTTCGATCGAACCCTAGGGGTTCGGTGAGTCGGCCTCAGTGGTTCGGCGGAGATCAAGACCTACCTGACTCATCGTGTAAATAAAAACTTCTCCCTATCTGCGGATTATGGATACTCCCAAACAATGTTCCCTATAATTTTCCATCTGATTTGCAGGTGTGTAATTTGTTGTGAGTTCATGCACCGTGTTTTTTTTTTTCTTTGAACAAGGTGATGTTCATGCACGGTTCATTTTGTGCACCAGTAAAAAAACATCTAACTTTATCTTGAATTTTGTCAAGACTTGGACTTTGGTGTGGTTTGTTTTCCCGTGGTGCAAAGTGATTGGAACGGACATGGCGTGAAAGTAATGACATCTTTTAATATTAACTCAAAAAAGGAACAAACGAAAGGCGCTCACAGAGGAGGTACAAAAACTTGCCTATGAAACCAAAACTTGCACTAATGCAAAACTATGGTCTTAAAACAAAACTTGCAAACTATGGCATGAATTAATAAAACTTGCTTGGACCGAGAAAAGAGTTTGAAAAAAGCAGCATGGTTCACCAGCATGGATTACGGGGGTGGTAGTGGGTGATGTCGCCAGGCTGACTGCCTGGCAACTACAGGTTTAAATAGTGCTGTGGTGCTTGAAAACAGGTGCGCGAGTCGTGAGGACAGGTGAACTGATTGCTTGGCAAGGTGACAAAACAAACAAGTGCCCAATGAATCCAAAACAAAACAGAACTTGACCACAAAACATGACAAATTTTGAAAAAAAAACATTTTATTTTTTACTAAAGAAGTGTTTGGTGGATGCGCACATGAAACTGGTGGGGTTCGGTACCTCCAACAAGGTTAAGAACCACTGTGCTAACAATTGTAGCTCGATCACAAATTGTTTTAGGTATATTGTAAAATTTACAAACATTGCTTGGAGTAATGAATTAATGATTTTGAGCAGAAATGCTATGGACAGTTTTACACTCTGTTCAAGGCCGAGAACAGGACGTACATTTTCAACCTGAAGCACATGCAGTGAGCGAACGCGCCCAAAAGGTGGTGCCATAACACAAACAGGCACATACCAATTCAGCGTCTCTGTGTGTGTAATATAAAAACTATTTGTGGAATGCAAAAAATGATGGCCGTTAGCGAAGAAAAATTCGATGATTAGCTGCATCGTTTTATAAGCCGCAGGGTTCAAAGTGTTGGAAAGTAGTTCTGAAAATACGGTATGTGTCTTTTACATAGTTAGGCTCCTGTTATATCCTGTTCAATTGCCTCCTCATAGCTATTTTTAGATTATATTCTGAACAAATGAATCCATCATATGTCCATCTCCCTCGTAGTCTCCAGTCCAACCAGTGGAGCCCAGCGACGGCCCATTCAGGACTTCCCGGGGTACATCCTGGCTATTTACAGTTCGAGGCAGGTGATGGTGGAGCAGGTGGAGGCAACCCCCACCACGCTGGCTGACGCTATCATCCTGCTGACGGAAAACAAAGGCGAAAGACACGAGGTAAAGCGTGGTAATTATCGATTCGGCAGGTGTAACTATGACAGTATTCACCTCTGACTGTCAAGCAAAGCCAAAGTAAGAATTTGGATTAAGCTCCTGCTAAGTGTACGTAATAACATGTGGGTGCCATCGTAGGGCCGCGAGGGCATGACGTGCTACTATTTGACGCACGGCTGGGCGGGGCTCATCGTGGTAGTGGAAAATCGCCACCCCAAGTACTACCTCCACGTCTCCTGTGACTGCACAGACAGCTTCAATGTGGTGTCGACGCGCGGCAGCCTCAAGACCATCGACAGCGTACCTCCTTTACACCGGTACCATTCTATTTTGGTTGGGAATAAAGTAAACATCTAGCTTGCTTTTCATCATTTTTTTAGCGCAGTGGGGCTAGTTGACACTTCATTAATTGCAAGCTGAATTTAGACTGCATGTACACGCGCAAATGCTTCACTTGCACAGTCACATGTACATATAGTATCTGACATGTCCCCCCTCAGGAGTTATGACCCATATAAAAAGCAGCTGTAAAATGTCACCATTTTTTTTATGCTCTCATTAATAAGACAAGGCTGGCTGGACACTATAGCAACTCTAATGTAATATTGTGCAGTCTTTTTCACATTCTCTTTGTTTTGCAAATATATGAATGCTTTATTTAGCTATACCAAAATATAAAAAAAATCCTCTAAATATGCTGCACTGCAGTTTAAAAAAATATTTTAAAGCAACAGTAAGGAATATTTTTAAATTTTTTTGTTGTGTTTGTTTTAAAACATTTTTGTATACAAGCTACCTTTGCTGAGGGGAATTGAATATAAAGTTTGAAAAAACAGTGTTTCATTTTATGTTATTAGAAGGGTTAGTAAAATACATCCAACTAAAAAATAAACAATGGGTTAAATGAAGTAAAATTGATAGTGTTTTTTTAAATGTTTACTACTCATTTTAAATGAACAGTAATATAATATAATATATATATGTGTGTGTGTGTGTGTGTGTATATATATATATACATATATATATATAGGATATGATAGGCTCTTATTTATCCAATTACGTTGTTGCAGTGCTAGTTTTTACAAACACACATATATATATATATATATATATATGTGTATATATATATATGTAAATATATATATATATATCTGTGTGTGTGTATGTATATATATATATATATATATATATGTAAATATATATATATATATATCTGTGTGTGTATGTATGTATATATATATATATATATACATATATATATCTGTGTGTGTGTGTGTATATATATATACAGTATATGTGTGTGTGTATTTATATATATATATATATATATATATATATATATATATATATATATATATATATATATATCTGTGTGTGTGTATGTATATATATATGTGTGTGTGTGTGTGTGTGTATTTATATATATATATATATATATATGTATAGGGTTTGATAGGCTTTTATTTATCCAATTACCTTGTTGCAGTGCTAGTTTTTACAAACACATGCACACACACACACATATATATATATATATATGTGTGTGTGTATTTATATTTATATAGAAAATATGATATAAGTAAATGAATGCTATATGTATTCTGTAAGTGGATAAAGTATTTAAAAAGTTAAATTGTAAAATATGTAATTTAAAGCAACGGTAAGGAATATGTGTTTAATTGTTGGGAATGTTGAGGAATCAGATTAATCGTGATTATGTAACACAAACGTTTTAGGGGATTAAATGATATACTGTATTAACTTTCAAGGGACATAGGCTGACTTTTTGTCCTTTCACCAATTTGATGCTGTATATTTAGCCATAATATTTGTTGTTACTCCATTATACATGATTTTTACTAAGAGTGGGTGTTTTTTTCCCCTCTTAAATATTTTAATTTTTTTGTCCATTAGTATACATGGGTATAACATGAGATATTTTACTGATTTAAACCTGTGTCATGGTCTGATCAAAATGCCTTTAAAAGGGTCAAAATAAGAATAAAAAAAACAATACATTTTTGAAATTTTTGTTTGTGGCTTTATTGGGAAATTTTACCCCCCCCCAAAAAATAAAGATCAAATAAAAAATAATCTAAAAATGTTTTACACCCTCCAATAACTTGCCTTTGAAGGTAATTAAAATCAAAGTGTAAAATTAAACATTTTTCTCTAGTTGTGTGGTTTTGTCTACTACAAAATACAACTTTCTTTATAAATTAAAGCCTAAATATATAGATAAATAGTATACAACATTTTTTCTCTACCTTCATTGCATGTCACACTATGTAATGCCACCATGTTTTTAGGCATACTCTTGTATTTGTTTACACTCTCCTCCTTGTTTCATTGCTCTCTGCCTCCCCCCGCAGGCAAGTCCTGGTGGTGCTCTCCCAACTGGAAGGTAACGCCGGCTTCTCCATCACGCACCGGCTGGCTCACCGCAAGGCACCGCAGGCGTCTCTGGGCGACTGGACGCCGACCAAAGCCACCCACAGCCCACAGCTCACCCCGGACATCGACGGGCTGCACCGACCCCGGCCGCTATGACCACCGGCTGACCGTCACACCACTGGAACACTGGGCAGGGGACATGTGGAGAAGGGCACGCGTCTGAATGTATTCATCAACACTGAAGCGCTCGTCCAAGTGGCGATGAAGGAGGAACTCGCTCAGCCTCCAGCTCCGGCTTGAAAGTGTGGACAGCTTCGAAGCAAGCGCTGTAACTTGGATTCCCAAAAAGTCAGGGTGGAGTGCTGTAACTACTGAGCCATTGTCCAAGACCTCCTCCTCAATCCTCCGGCCACTCGGAACACCGGGAAACAGCAACCCGACCCAACAGTACGGTACCAATCGAGCCAATTTTTTTTTAATTTGACAATGCAGGTACAGCACCAGTCTTACATGTTTCATCCTCATATGTGTTATTGTTGAGCAGGTTTTAGAAGAAGCCATTTTCTAACTTCCATCTTCATTCTCTTATCTCAGGACCAAAAGGTGTCATTTTAAGGCTTGTTTTCTTCCAAAAGAAAATCTATACAAACATGTTTAATGTATTGCCATCGCAGTGACATGTACTGTGCATCATTACAACAAACATACATCCAAAGGCTTTTGAGATATCACAGTTTTTTGTGAGCCGATTAAAAACCGGCCCACGACTCATTTTGGGACCAGACGTTCCGTTTGGAAATGGTGATCTCAAAATATTCATAGCCAGTAGAAGTTCTAAATAATGTTTGCTCACTGTAATTCTTTTTTAAGCCATTTTTATACACTCTGGGGACAAAAGTGTTGGGACATTTCAACTACTGCAAGTAAAAATCTCAAAATATGGACAAATTCCAACTCGGGGCTGTTTTAATTTTAAGGATCTGTTTCCGTAAAGTTAATTTGAAGCAAATTTAGACATTTCCCTTCATTTTGGTTAATTTTATTTGAATTTTATTAACCCACTTATTTTTGTATCCTTTGCAAATTTTTATATTTTCTTTCAGTGATAAATTTTTGTTAACAATCTTTGCATTTGGGTTCATTCAAGCAAGTTTAGACGTTTCCCTTCATTTGAGTTAAATTACTCAAATGTTGACATTCATGCCAATTTTAGACATGTAGCAAATGTTGACATTTTCTTTAACTGGGATACTACCAAAAAAATTATCATTTCCCTTAATCAGGACATTTGGAGCTAATTCTGACAAATGTTTCTTCATCGAGAAGTATGGAGCAAATATTTGACATAGCCCTTCTTTTGGGTCATTTGGAACTAATTTTTCATTTCTCTTTAAGTTTAGACATGTTTTAGCTAGTTTAATATTTTCTTTCATACAGATATTTGGCATACATTTGACTTTTTTCCTCCATTTGATCCAAATTTTGACATTTTTATTCATTAGGCATATATTTGACATTTTCCTTCATTTGGACCACATTTTGACATTTTCCATCATAGTTTTCAACATCCCATCACTTGGGTCATTTGAAACATATTGTTAAATGTTCATATTAGTAGTTTTAACATTTCCCTCCATAAATAAATTTGGCATGAGTTTTGGCATTTTCTTTAAATTTCGACATATTCCTTCATACAGACGTATGGCGTAAATGTTTACGTTTTCCTTCGTAGAGAAGTTTGGAGCAGATCTTTGCCATCTTTTGAGTTATTTGGAGCAATATTTTTTAATGTCAATTTTTAGTAGTTTAAACATTTTTCTTTATACTTGGCACACATTTTTTTTCCGGGACATTTTTTACACATTTTGACATTTCCTCACCTGAAGTTTGGAGCAAATGTCAATTTGAGTTATTTGGAGCAAACAAAATATTCCCTTTTTAGACATTTAGTTGTTTGGTTCGTGGAGAAAGAAGGTTGGCAC
>NC_084618.1:64087989-64137989 GCF_033978795.1 Nerophis ophidion
TTATCGCATCATTTTGCAAAACATATTAAATGTTCTTTATTCGGACATATGGATAAAATGGCATTATACTTCATTTTAGACATTTAGATTTTGCCTTCATCTTAACAGTTGCCTGAAATGTTGCTGTTTCCTTTCTTCAGGACATGTGTCTTAACTTCAGACATTCCCCCTTTCAGAGTCTCCTCCCCTTTGTCTTTCTAAACATGTATTTCTGTCCTGCTTTTTAGTGTTTTCCGTGCCTGTCTGACTCTCCGCCCCCCGCCCCCCCCCCCCCAAAACTCAGCTACCTTCTCACCCTTATCTGGCCCCCCTGGAGGGACATTAGTTACAGGCCGTGAGGGCTCGCTGAGAGGATGACACCCTACATGAGGAGCTGTCAATCACCTCAATCCTGCAGCAAGAAGCAAGCGACGACCTCCAGAAGAAAGAGGTCTCTGCCCGGAACCAAAAGGTAGGAGATATGTGCTGCTGTTTGGTGTGTGCTGTGACTCATCTGAGACTGGACAGGCGCTGGCAGCTAAAAATGTGATAAGGTTCGGGGTGAAATAGTGCAAGGACTGCTGCTCATATAGATATGAGGCATTCTAATTCTGCTCTAATTTTGGGGTCAAAGCATGCATGAACATCTTAAAAATAGAAAAGTGTTCATTTGGAACGCGAGTTATGCACTAAATAAACATATTGGCTGTGACTGCTGCAATACTTTCACCAATAGTACAAAAAAACAACAAAAAGTTATAATAATCTTAAGGGTGACCTCTCAGCAATCTGATGGACGCTTTAAAGGAGCCATATGTAGTAATGTGGCCAGAAATGGTACTGCAATCACCTTTAAAATTCTGTAGTCCCCACTCTCCATGACTGAGGTTGCCAGATATGCAGCTGAATCCGAATCCTACTCCCTAGGAACTTCAAATGGCAATCCACAGCAGTATTTTAGTCTGAAGTCGAGACAAATTGTTGGCATTATCCTGTTAAAATGTCTACTTTGGCCGCACGGACCACCATCAAAATATATGTACAAAACCCAAACCCAGTAAAGTTGGCGGAATTTCTGGGTGTTGTTGAGAAATGGCTTTCGCTTTGCATAGTAGAGTTTTAACTTGCACTTACAGATGTAGCGACGAACTGTAGTTACTGACGGTGGTTTTCTGAAGTGTTTCTGAGCCAATGTGGTGATATCCTTTACACACTGATGTCACTTTTTGATGCATTTACTCAGCTCAGCATTTTGAGAGTGAAATAGCCACTGACCCTACACATATCCACGCAGGTTTTATTGGTGGAATTTCTGGGTGTTGTTGATAAATGGCTTTCGCTTTGCATAGTAGAGTTTTAACTTGCACTTACAGATGTAGCGACGAACTGTAGTTACTGACGGTGGTTTTCTGAAGTGTTTCTGAGCCCATGTGGTGATATCCTTTACACACTGATGTCACTTTTTGATGCATTTACTCAGCTCAGCATTTTGAGAGTGAAATAGCCACTGACCCTACACATATCCACGCAGGTTTTATTGGAGGAATTTCTGGGTGTTGTTGATAAATGGCTTTCGCTTTGCATAGTAGAGTTTTAACTTGCACTTACGGATGTAGCGACGAACAGTAGTTACTGACAGTGGTTTTCTGAAGTGTTCCTGAGCCCATGTGGTGATATCCTTTACACACTGATGTCACTTTTTGATGCATTTACTCATCTCAGCATTTTGAGAGTGAAATAGCCACTGACCCTACACATATCCACATAGGTTTTATTTGTCCAAAATATATGTTGCCCTGTCAGTTGGATGATACATCGACATACAGGCAGGCTAACGGGCATATATTTCCCCTGATAGCCGATGTGTCATTGACTGGGCAAGCATGCTAAGCATTACACTAGGAGCGAAGCACCATCACACTAAGCATTCGATGCACGAACATACCAGCTTTGTTAGACAAGACCATAGACAGTATTGGACAATATAGTTTACATACCAAATGTCCATTTCTATTTATTACAAGCAATTTTAAAACGTAAATGCCTGACTTACCTATCAAGGAAGAAATTAGCATGTTTGGCGTCAGATGAAAAAAATATTTTCCGCCTTCAATCGTCTTCCATCTTTCAAAGGCATCCCCAATACAAATCTTCGTTTTGTTCTTGGCTTTGTCGTGAATAAGTTGAGAATCGTAACATGGCCTGTTAGATTTACCAAGGTTTGACATGTTTAGTAACTTTACCAGTGGCAGTAGTGGTGTGTAACTGGCAACCTGGATGTGATACACTCTTGGACTTTCTAATTGGTCAAATGGTGGAGGGCGGGCGGGGCATTGAAATTAAAACAATACCAAGATTTCAGGGCTCTAAATCTAATTTTGAAATGAGCTTATCCCGGCTGAACTACCGTCATCAGTTATAGAGGTATTTAAAAATGATTTTTTCATTTCTACATATGGCTCCTTTATGTGTGATGATCATTATTGGTTTGTTTCATAAACTTAAGTGTAGAAAATGAATATGTTGAATGAATGACTGCTATAAAGTGTATGAAAGAGGAAAATTAAACAATTATAATTTGAGTAATTATGCAATTTCATTATGGAAGTAGTTGTGATTTATTCAGAAGGATAAGTTAATTTAAAAACATAGCTATTTCTATATAACTAAAATTATATTCAGTGTCATAAAAGATTACTAATATATTATTATATAATGATAATTCCCTTTTTGTATATGCATGTTATTATAAGCAGTAATATTTAAACAAACATAGGAATGATATCAGGCTATATATATATATATATATATATATATATATATATATATATATATATATATATATATATATATGTATATGTATGTATATGTATATATGTATGTATATATATACATATACATATGTATATATATTTATGTGTATGTATTTTTGGTGATTTAACCCCCTATATATATGTCATATATATATATACATTTTTTATTTATTCTTAATTTTTTTAGGCACAATGTTTTCACTGAGAATGATGTGATTTCATATTGAATTTTCAATGACTAATTCGTATTGGTTTTGCTTTATAAATAATAATAATACAACAACATTATATTGATTGATTGATACTTTTATTAGTAGATTGCACAGTTCAGTACATATTCCGTACAATTGACCACTAAATGGTAACACCCGAATAAGTTTTTCAACTTGTTTAAGTCGGGGTCCAGGTTAATCAATTCATGGTACAAATATATACTATCAACATAATACAGTCATCACACAAGTTAATCATCATAGTATATACATTGAATTATTTACATTATTTACAATCCGGGGGGTGGGATGAGGAGCTTTGGTTGATATCAGAACTTCAGTCATCAACAATTGCATCAACAGAGAAATGTGGACATTGAAACAAACAGTGTAGGTCTTATTTAGTAGGATATGTACAGCCAGCAGGGAACATAGTGAGTTCAGATAGCATAAGAACAAGTATATACATTAGAAGTACATTTGAGTTGTTTATAATCCGGGGAGATGGGATGTGAATGGAGGAGGGTATTAGTAAAGTGTTGAAGTTGCCTGGAGGTGTTGTTTTAGAGCGGTTTTGAAGGAGGATAGAGATGCACTTACTTTTATACCTGTTGGGAGTGCATTCCACATTGATGTGGCATAGAAAGAGAATGAGTTAAGACCTTTGTTAGATCGGAATCTGGGTTTAACGTGGTTTGTGGAGCTGCTCCTGGTGTTGTGGTTATGGCGGTCATTTACGTTAAGGAAGTAATTTGACATGTACTTCGGTATCAAGGAGGTGTAGCGGATTTTATAGACTAGGCTCAGTGCAAGTTGTTTTACTCTGTCCTTCACCCTGAGCCAGCCCACTTTGGAGAAGTGGGTTGAATTGAGGTGTGATCTGGGGTGGAGGTCTAAAAGTAACCGGATTAGTTTATTCTGGGATGTTTGGAGTCTAGATTTGAGGGTTTTGGAGGTGCTGGGGTACCAGGAGGTGCAAGCGTAATCGAAGAAGGGTTGAATGAGAGTTCCCGCTAGAATCCTCAAGGTGCTTTTGTTGACCAGAGAGGAGATTCTGTAGAGGAATCTCGTTCTTTGGTTGACCTTTTTGATCACCTTGGTTGCCATTTTATCACAGGAAAGATTAGCCTCTAGAATGGAACCTAGGTAGGTGATCTCATCCTTCCTGGTGATAACAATGTCACCCACTTTTATAGTGAAGTCACTGACCTTCTTAAGTTTGATATGGGACCCAAATAAGATGGATTCCGTTTTACCTAAGTGTATGGATAGCTTGTTGTCAGCGAGCCAGGTGCAAATATTGAGGAGTTCAGCACTGAGGATTTGTTACACCTGTGACTTGTCCTTGCCGGATACCAGCAGGGCCGAGTCATCCGCATACAGGAACAATTCACAGTGGCATGCTGATGGCATGTCATTTACGTATATTAGGAACAGTAAAGGTCCTAGTATACCGCCTTGGGGGACTGAGAGGGGAGGGGACATGGTGCCGTTCACCTCTACCACCTGTTTCCTCCCCTCCAAGTAAGATTGCATCCAGCTTGATGAGGTTTCGTCGAATCCGATTGCTCGGAGCTTATCCAACAGTATAGCGTGGTTAACGGTGTCAAAGGCCTTCTGAATGTCCAGCATGACCATGCCGCAGTATTTTCCCGCGTCCACCTCATGTTTAATGTGGTCGGTCAGATAGAGAAGGCATGTGTCAGTGGAGTGGTTAGTTCTGAAGCCGGATTGGAATTTGTACATTAGTTTACTAGTAGCAAGGTATCTATCAACCTGTTCATAAACTATTTTCTCCATTACTTTCGAAATGGAACTGAGAATAGAAACAGGTCGGTAGTTACCAGGTTCTTATTTGCTTCCTTTTTTATAAAGGGGGTTTACTCTTGCTATCTTGAATTATAATAATAATAATTATAAAAGTAATTATAATAATTTCTACAATTACCAAAAATGTATTTTGATGGTGATTTCGTTCAATATGTGTTTAATTATTAATACACTTCATTTTTTTGTGTTCATATGTTTTCTTATTGTTGTCCTTTTCATAATTATTCAAACAAGTACAGAAATAATGATTTAATACCTTTTTAATAGGAGTGTCGTGAGCTGTTCAATTTATTATTTAAAAAAATATATCTTTAGTTTAAAATCCAGAATTTTGCTCATTTATTCCCCGAGAATATCTTGATTTATTAATTAATTGTGATGTGTTTCATATAGGCATCTTTTAAATGCCTGTATTTATAAATGTTTTATTGATTTATTTTATTATAGGGGGACGGTGTGGCGTAGTTGGGAGAAGTGGCCAAGCCAGCAACCTGAGGGTTCCTGGTTCAATCCCCACCTTCTACCAACCTCGTCATGTCCGTTGTGTCTTTGAGCAAGACATTTCACCCCTGCTCCTGATGGGCCGTGGTTAGGGCCTTATATAAAAAGTATAAAAATATGGTAACACTTTAGTATGGGGAACACATTCTAAGTAACAATGCCTTAATTTAGAGTTATTTGGTTAGAGTTAGTGTTAGAGGGTTAGAGTTAGGATTAGAGTTAGTAATGGTGAATATGTTCCCCATACTAAAGTGTTACCGGCTTACTGGTTGTATAATAAAACTATGACTATTTATTGAGGACGGCGTGGCACTGTTGGGAGAGTGGCCGTGCCAGCAACCTGAGGGTTCCTGATTCAATCCCCACCTTCTACCAACCCAGTCATGTCCGTTGTGTCCTTAAGCAAGACACTTCACCCTTGCACCTGATGGGTCCTGGTTAGGGCCTTGCATGGCAGCTCCCGCCATCAGCGTGTGAATGGGTGAATGTGGAAATAGTGTCAAACGTACTTGCCAACCATGAGACCTCCAATTTCGGGGGGTGGGAGGCGTGGTCGGGGATGGCCCTGAGGCGTGGTTGGGGCGTGGTACGGGCGTGGTACGGGCGGGGGGCGTGGTTAAGAGGGGAGGAGTATAATTCACCAAGTCGAGTATGTCATATATATTTCATATATAAATGTATGAAATACTTGACTTTCAGTGAATTCTAGCTATATATATTTATTTTATTATATGTATAAATAAAAGAAATAGTTGAATTTCAGACGGCACCTATCAAATACACAGTAATAAAAACAAAGTTGTTCTACTAACTGTACTGTGCTTGCTGGTTACTAAAAAAAAACAAAAAAACACTTACATTTCACTATTTGAGTAACCTTTGTTTTCCCATTTGCATACTGGCGAGAGTCACTTGCCGTCAGGTGTGCAACACCACGTAAATCGTTGGCCAATCAAAAAACAACCCCATAACGCTATAGCCAACATTCACCAGGAGATGGCAACAGAAAACATAGAATCACTCTATTATAGACGGCGTCGCCGTGGCTGTAACTTCCTTGTTCTTCTGCTTCGTCTCCTTGTGTGTGCGTTTTTTTATTCAAATCCGTAAATGTTGTAACGTGATTGGGCAGGCAAGCTGTTTATATAACAGGAAAGCGGACGTGAAAACAGGCTGTCCCCACTCATGTCCGCATGGAGCCGGAGGGGTCGTGGCCTCCAGCTCCGGCTGAATTTCGGGAGATTTTCGGGAGAAAATTTCTTCTGGGAGGTTTTCGGGAGAGGCGCTGAATTTCGTGAGTCTCCCATAAAATCCGGGAGGGTTGGCAAGTATGGTGTCAAAGCACTTCGAGTACCTTGAAGGTAGAAAAGTGCTATACAGGTATAACCCATTTACCATTATTGTTGTCATTTTCATTACCGTTAAAAAAATAATAATTTAAATTAATATTAGGAATATTGTGAGCTATTATTAAATAATTTAAAAGCATGTGTAGTTTTTGTTCTTATTGTATATTCGTATTATTATTAATTGTATTGCACTTCACTCGGCTTCAGTCCTCATCGGGAAGGATAGAATCCTACAATGGCGTCACAGATCCCAGCTCTCCCACAATCCTTCACTCCCAGCAACGACAGCGTCTTCTCTGACCAGTCCGGCTTCTTCTCCCTGGACTCTAACGTCCCGGGTCTCTCCAAGGTGATCCTCAACAAGCTCAACCTGTCCGACTATGGACAGTACAGGTAGGAACCACACCAGGCGTTGACACACCACCTGACCCAGAACCCATGTGAAGCGTTCCGCCCGTGTCCGAGCAGGGCCGCCCTGGACGGTCAGACCGAAGGAATCGGCTTCCGCAACCACAGAGAGATGTTCCAGAAGATGGAAGAGACCTTCAAATTCTGCACCGCCTGCAACAAACTTCCAGAACACCTGAGCGAGGGTCAGAAGCTGAAGCGTTGTGTCAAGTGAGTTGGATATTTTGCACGGATGCACCCGGCTGATTAGCACGCGGCGTCAAGTGAAAGCAGGACTAAACTGCATTCTGACATCGCTGGCCATGATGGAAGATGTCCAGGTGTAAATAAAGCTGAGACTTTCTGACTGTGACTCATCTCGCTGGAACTCTGCAGCATATAAAACACACTTACTGATGTTTCTAATGCCCGAACACGCCGCGGCAGACTTTACAGCCTACTTTTTTATGATGGGGATTTAAAGAAACAACATGACTGGCTGATAATCTGACTAAAAAAGCTGCATCATAACCATTGTGATGATATGATGCAGTTTATAATGGATTATTTATAAAAACATTTGATTTAAAACTACCAGATCTCATCCAACTCAAGACTGCCCAAATGATTTATAAAGCAAGTAAAGATTTACTTCCAACAGGGTTACAGAGAAGATTTTTACAGAGAGAAGGGAATTATAATTTAAGAGGAGAACTACTTTTTAAGATCCAATATTGTAGAACAACGCAGAAACGAATGAGTGTAACAATAGCAGGGGTTAAAATATGGAACTGTTTAAAGGATGAAATAAAACACAGCACCAACATAAACCAGTTTAAAAAGCTTTTTAAATCATTTATCATTAGTAAATATAAGAAAGAAGAGCAAACATTGTTTTACAAAGACAATAATATATAATAAGTATATAAATACCATTTATGATTTCATAATTATACATATAGGTTATATTAAAATGTATATATTACCACTTTATATGGAATTTAAATAAATTGTGTATATAATATATATATATATATATATATATATATAAAAGTGTACAAATGTATATGTTTGATTTAAATGTTAAACTGTGTATATGAGACGTGTGCTACATATATGTTGCTTATATATTGTTTAAAAAAAAAGTAATATAAGTGAAGCATGTTTTAGATTTTATATATTTTGAACCTTGTTCTTGTTGTGATGGGGTAGGTTTATATAAGCGTTGCTTCAACCTACAAACTTTCGGCTCAATCATTGCTCAAATGAGTGTTTTTTTTTTTTTTCTTATTGTTCTTTGTTTTATGTGAAGATTGCCGAAAAAGAAAAAAATAAATAAAAAAAGAAAAAATAGCAAGACTGGCTGATTGAAAAAAATTGCGTCTGGCCATCTAATGTACTGGTGGACCAGGCAGGACACAGCATACCTTTTATTTTATACTGCCCTTTATCATTATTATTATTATTATTATTATTATTATCCATCCATCCATTTTTTACCGCTTATTCCACTTTGGGGTGGCAGGGGGCGCTGGTGCCTATCTCAGCTACAATCGGGCGGAAGGTGGGTTACACACTGTACAAGTCGCCACCTTATTGCAGATTTTTATCATTATTATTATTATTATACTGTAATATTGTACATGGTCATTTGGATTTGTTATATATTGTATATATCACATAAAACATAATACCATATAATAATACAATAGTACATATTATATACTGTGTATATAATATGTAAATATTAGATACATGTTATATTTTAGTCTTCTTAGTACCTTATCCTTTCCATCGGTTGGTAGAGTGGCCGTGCCAGCAACTTGAAGGTTGCAGGTTCAATCCCCGCTTCCGACATCCTAGTGAATGCCGTTGTGTCCTTGGGCAAGACACTTTACCCACCTGCTCCCAGTGCCACCCACACTGGTTTAAATGTAACTTCGATATTGGGTTTCACTATGTAAAAGCACTTTGAGTCACTAGAGAAAAACCGCTATATAAATATAATTCACTTCACTTCACATCCTTACACTTTCCATTCTTTGAAACTGAGCTACTGTGTGGGACAATTTCCCCTTGTGGATCAAAAGTTTGTCTAAGTCTACGTCTAATCCCACTTAAGAGTTCTGTGCATTCAACACTCGTCGGCCATTACGATGATCGATTACTTGTCAAACGTCATTGTTCTCTAAAGTAACGATATGTGAGAATCGCACCTGTCAGGTTCAAACACTGATGACATCTATTAAACAAGACAAGAAGCAAGGAATTAAACGGAGACATAATTAAATTTGGCTCAATTGAGGAGAGCGCATCTGGGCTGTCCTCTTGTACAGTCGCCATCACACTTTGGCGAAATATTGTACGCCTTCTCTTTTATTTGGACTTACCCTGATTACATGGCAACAGCTGTTTCTAAGGGACGAAGGTCGTAAACAGCCATCAACTTTAATTACAACAGTTCAAAGAAAAGTTAATAAAACAGTTCAAAGAAGAAGTCGTAAAATAGTTCACAGAAAAGGTCGCCTGGAGGGGAGTCTGGTCCTGCTTCCTATCCGCTTTTGTAGTTCTTGGGTCAAGACAAAATCTTTCTGTGGATTACTATACATGAAAGAAACAGAACACCTTCATGTTGCTTCCCAGCGTACACAGTGGCGTTTTACAAGCCTTCTTCTTGGTAGCTTGAAAGACAGAGTTTGTCTTCTCGCCGGGAATACAATGTAACACAAAGTTTTGTGATAACTTACATAAAATTTGTGTAACGGCACCTTTCACAAAACCGCACCGAGGCCATTGTGTGTTCTTAAATTGTCTTCTTATTTACCTCCAGTCTTCCACCTGATGGACCAGCCAGGATACATAATATGTTGAGTTAGTGCTAATCCCAATACTAATATTACAGTTAAAACTCACATAGAGCCCAGTACTTTTTTCGCGTGTTGTTTATTACAGGAATTTAAAGCAGCAATATGTGTGAATTAGACCTTTCATAAATCAATAAAAAAAACACCATTGTGTTTGTAAAGAGAGGAATTGTCTCTATAGTAAGCTCCAATCTGCCACTGTTGTGGTCTGTGATACTGGTGGACCAGCCAGGACACGTCGTATGTTGAGTTAGTGCTAGCCTCAACGCTATAGAGCCCATATTCCGTAATGTACTCTTTTTGCATGTTATTTATTACATGGATTTAAAGCAACAATATGTGTGAATCAGAGCTTTGATAAAAAAATACACCATCGTGTTTTTCAAGAGAGGAACTGTCGCAAAAGTAAGCTCCAATCTGCCACTGTTGTGGTCTCTGATACTGATGGACCAGCCAGGAAACGTATGTTGAGTTAATATTACAGTTAAAACTCACTTAGAGCCCATATCCCGTAATGTACTTTTTTTGCATGTTTTTTATTACATGGATTTAAAGCAACAATATGTGTGTATCAGACCTTTACTAAAAAAATACACCATTGTGTTTTTAAAGAGAGGAATTGTCTCTGTAGTAAGCTCCAATCTGCCACTTTTGTGGTCTATGATACCGATGGACCAGCCAGGACACGTCGTATGTTGAGTTAGTGCTAGCCTCAACGCTAATATTACAGTTAAAACTCACATAGAGCCCATATTCCGTAATGTACTCTTTTTGCATGTTATTTATTACATGGATTTAAAGCAACAATATGTGGGAATCAGAGCTTTGATAAAAAATACACCATCGTGTTTTTCAAGAGAGGAACTGTCGCAAAAGTAAGCTCCAATCTGCCACTGTTGTGGTCTCTGATACTGATGGACCAGCCAGGAAACGTATGTTGAGTTAATATTACAGTTAAAACTCACACAGAGCCCATATCCCATAATGTACTTTTTTTGCATGTTATTTATTACATGGATTTAAAGCAACAATATGTGTGTATCAGACCTTTACTAAAAAAATACACCATTGTGTTTTTAAAGAGAGGAATTGTCTCTGTAGTAAGCTCCAATCTGCCACTTTTGTGGTCTATGATACCGATGGACCAGCCAGGACACGTCGTATGTTGAGTTAGTGCTCGCCTCAACGCTAATATTACAGTTAAAACTCACATAGAGCCCATATCCTGTGATGTACTTTTTTTGCATGTTATTTATTACATGGATTTAAAGCAACAATATGTGTGAATCAGACCTTTCATAAAAAAATACATCATTGTGTTTGTAACTCTTTACAAACACAATGGTGTATTGTGTTTGTAAAGAGAGAAATTGTCTCTATAGTAAGCTCCAATCTGCCACAGTTGTGGTCTGTAATGCTGGTGGTCCAGCCAGGACACCTCTTCTTCTTACTCTCAGGCTTGCCACTGACAGTTTGTTTGTGTTTTAGTTTTTCCTCTGTGTGCGTTTAGTATTTCCTGTTTTTAGTTCCTGTCAGCGCTCTTATTTTGTCTGTTTCCTGTTTTGTTCCCCGTGTGCTGTTTCTTCTCAGCTGCGGCCGATGCGCACCTGGCCACACCTGGTGCCAATGAGCCCGGTCCTATTTTACCTGCTCTGTTCCTCCAGTCAGTGCTGGATTATTGTCGCTCCTGTCGTTGCTACCTGTCGTGTCGTGTTTTGTCAATAGAGCGTTACGGTATGCTTTATTAAGATTGCGGTTTTTAGCTTACTGCCTTTTGTTACCTGCTTCCAAGTTTGTTTTCATATTTCATGTACGACTTCTGTTTCCTGCTCGAGATCTGCTAGCTTCCACGCTAGGCCTTTTTGTTTTTGCTAGCTTCCATGCTAAGCTCCGTTTATTTTCTAGTTCCCATGCTAGCTCTTTTTGTTTGTTACCCGCCCACGTAGCGCGCTTTTTTTTTCGTACCCTTTGGTTTTTTTTGTCTTAGTATTTAAATTAAATCATGTTTTCCCATTAAATGCCTGCCTCCTTCTCTGCATGTTGGGGTTCAACACAAACTAACTCTGACACTTACATTCCAGTTAAAACTCACTTAGCGCACATATCCCATCTTATTTGTTACATGGATTTAAAGCAACACAATGTCAACAACTGGCTTCAGCATAACAGCTTTCTAATCATGTTCATAGTCCACTGTTATATGAGAAGAGATATGCCATATGTCCATTATAACCTTCAATGTGATGCTGGTGGACCAGCCAGGACACCTTTTGAGTTTTGTTTTGCTGACATTACTGACATTTTTAAACAAAACCAAAACCTATTGATGTATATCAGAGTTTATACTGGATAACACCCTGTTTATGGTAGATGGATTTAAAGTCACAATATGTAATATTGTTCTCTTAGCATAAGAGCATTATAGAAATTGTGAGACTAAGCTGGCTTGTAAAAAGAAGTATTGCATTTCTCTAAGTACCTGCAATGTCATGTTAGCGTGGCGGTCAGTGATACCTAATGGACCAGCCAGGGCACCCCTTTTATTGTGTTAGTGCTTCAGGTGTTATAATCATAATTCACTTACTGACATTTATCAAGAAAAAAAAAACATCCCATAATGTCTATTGGAGGTTACATATCGGTCTGTTTTTTTATCACATTGGTTTAAAGTCACAATACGTAATACTTTTACCACGGCACAAAAGTATTATCAAATTCTGGAAAGTAAGCTGGCTTGTAATAAAAGATATGTCATTGCCATAATCTGCTACTTAAGTAGTTGGTGATACTGGTGGACCAGCCAGGACACCTCCAATATCATCACGTGTAAAGTTAAAGTTAAACTTTCTTGCCATTTATCAGCAATTCAAAACGTCTCTTGGTGTATATCAAAGCCTTCTTAATTGCACATATTTAAAGTCACAATATGTAATAATTAGATATTTGCATAAAAACCTAATGATTTTGTTGATAACGTATATTAGCATTGTAATAGTGCGGCTGGATCGACCTACAAGTAGTGTTGTCACAATACCAATATTTTGGTACCGGTACCAAAATGATTTCGATACTTTTCTCTACTTTTCTAAGTAAAGGTACCCCAAACATGGCATAATTAGCTTCTTTTTTTCCCACAAAAAATAAAAAAAAATGTTTTTTACATATGTATGAATTTTTTTACATATGAATAAAAAAAAATAATCATATGTTTCTTATTGGAAGTTTGTCCTTAAATAAAAAAGTAAACATTAAAAGCGTTACTAAAACGGCCTTCTTTCATCTCCGTAATATCGCTAAAATTCGCTCCATTCTGTCCACTAAAGACGCTGAGATCATTATCCATGCGTTTGTTACGTCTCGCCTCGACTACTGTAACGTATTATTTTCGGGTCTCCCTATATCTAGCATTAAACGATTACAGTTGGTACAAAATGCGGCTGCTAGACTTTTGACAAGAACAAGAAAGTTTGATCACATTACGCCTGTACTGGCTCACCTGTACTGGCTCACCTGCACTGGCTTCCTGTGCACTTAAGATGTGACTTTAAGGTTTTACTACTTACGTATAAAATACTACACGGTCTAGCTCCATCCTATCTTGCCGATTGTATTGTACCATATGTCCCGGCAAGAAATCTGCATTCAAAGGACTCCGGCTTATTAGTGATTCCCAAAGCCCAAAAAAAGTCTGCGGGCTATAGGGCTTTTTCATTTCGGGCTCCAGTACTCTGGAATGCCCTCCCGGTAACAGTTCGAGATGCCACCTCAGTAGAAGCATTTAAGTCTCATCTTAAAACTCATTTATATACTCTAGCCTTTAAATAGACTCCCTTTTTAGACCAGTTGATCTGCCGTTTCTTTTCTTTTTCACCTATGTCCCATTCTCCCTTGTGGAGGGGGTCCGGTCCGATCCGGTGGCCATGTACTGCTTGCCTGTGTATCGGCTGGGGACATCTCTGCGCTGCTGATCCGCCTCCGCTTGTGATGGTTTCCTGCTGGCTCCGCTGTGAACGGGACTCTCGCTGCTGTGTTGGATCCGCTTTGGACTGGACTCTTGCGACTGTGTTGGATCCATTATGGATTGAACTTTCACAGTATCATGTTAGACCCGCTCGACATCCATTGCTTTCCTCCTCTCCAAGGTTCTCATAGTCATCATTGTCACCGACGTCCCACTGGGTGTGAGTTTTCCTTGCCCTTATGTGGGCCTACCGAGGATGTCGTAGTTGTTTGTGCAGCCCTTTGAGACACTAGTGATTTAGGGCTATATAAGTAAACGATTGATTGATTGAACTTGTCTTTTAGTCGTAAGTAAACAAACAAAGGCTCCTAATTTAGCTGCTGACATATGCAGTAACATTTTGTGTCATTTTCCATTCTATTATTTTGTCAAAATTATGAGGGACAAACTGTAAAAATGAATTATTAAACTATGTGTTCATTTACTGTTATTATCGGCTAATTTTCTCTTTAAACATGTACTATCTACACTTCTGTTAAAATGTAATAATCACTTATTATTCTGTTGTTTGATACTTTACATTAGTTTTGGATGATACCACACATTTTGGTATCAGTCCGATACCAAGTCGTTACAAGACCGGTACTTTTCAGATGCGGTATAGTACAGAATATGATTAATTAGTACCGCGTTACTATACTAATACAGGTATACCGTACAACCCTACGTACAAGTGTCCAATGCTCTTGATGGACACGTTATGTTGTGTTTGCTGTGCAAACCTAAAATATATATGTGTGTGTATATATACAGTGGGGCAAAAAAGTATTTAGTCAGCCACCGATTGTGCAAGTTCTCCCACTTAAAATGATGACAGAGGTCTGTAATTTTCATCATAAGTACACTTCAACTGTGAAAGACAGAATTTGAAAAAAAATCCAAGAATTCACATTGTAGGAATTTTAAAGAATTTATTTGTAAATTATGGTGGAAAATAAGTATTTGGTCAACTATTCAAAGCTCTCACTGATGGAAGGAGGTTTTGCCTCAAAATCTCACGATACACGGCCCCATTTATTATTTCCTTAACACAGGTCAATCGTCCTGTCCCCTAAGCAGAAAAACAGCCCCAAAGCATGATGTTTCCACCCCCATGCTTCACAGTAGGTATGGTGTTCTTGGGATGCCACTCAGTATTCTTCTTCCTCCAAACACGACGAGTGGAGTTTATACCAAAAAGTTATATTTTGGTTTCATCTGACCACATGACATTCTCCCAATTCTCTGCTGTATCATCCATGTATCCATTTTGGTATAAACTCAAATCATCCCAAGAACACCAAACCTACTGTGAAGCATGGGGGTGGAAACATCATGCTTTGGGGCTGTTTTTCTGCTAAGAGCCAAAACCTCCTTCCATCAGTGAGAGCTTTGAATGGTTGACCAAATACTTATTTTCCACCATAATTTACCCCCCAAATTTTTTAAATTCCTACAATGTGAATTCCTGGATTTTTTTTTCACATTCTGTCTCTCACAGTTGAAGTGTACCTTTGATGAAAATTACAGACCTCTGTCATCATTTTAAGTGGGAGAACTTGCACAATCGGTGGCTGACTAAATACTTTTTTTGCCCCACTGTATTTTATTTATTTATTTATTTTTTAATGTATGTTTGTGCTGTAGTTAAGTTTCTGATCAAAATACACAATATACAGTAGATCATTAATATAGTAAATAGTGCCTCAAAACTGTAGAGGGACCCTTACTTCTATTTTAACACACACTTTACTGCTAAACCTCATGTTAACCTTTCACCCAAAAAAATCAGTTTTTTTTTTTTCTTTTTCCCAAACTGGGAGTTGGTAATTGGAAAAGCTGTCCCAAGTGAGTTTGGAGCTCACACACACACACACACACACACACACACACACACACACACACACACACACACACACACACACACACACACACACACACACACACACACACACACACACACACACACACACACACGCACTAAAAATTCCCAGCTGCCTCTGTCTCTCTCAGAGGTACTTATTGGTAGCAGCTGATGTTTTATCGCAGATTGTAATTAAAATATAAATGTTTTTATCATTCTCTTCACACTGACACATCTCAATTTGAGTGACAAGTACACAATGTGTGCACGTTCCGGTAAATGTGCACATATTGCACGATACTGTATTGCAGTCGGCCGTGCAACTGTTATTTTGAGGAGACGTGGTAGGCCGCAGCATTAGGTACACCTGAACAAGGTGAGAGTGCTGAGTTGGCGTCACACGTGACGTTTAAATGGACGCTCCAAAATGTGAAATACTCGGAAATCCGAATAATAGTCGGGTAGGGAAAGGATTTATAAGGCCCTATTCCTGGCTGGACGGATCTCGCGTGAGAGGAAGGTGGGGTGGGTTGCATTTGCAAATGCAGCCTGCTGAAAATGATGGAAAGCGCCACTCCACATAGCAACTGACACTGTGGTTAAAGTTGGAATTTTTACAGAATGCATTTTAAGATATTCAACACTCTACTGCCGTCCGGTGGCTTAAGCGGATAATGCACCCACCCCAATTTGTTTCACGTTTCATGTAAACTGCCACAAGTGAGGCCAAGTGAATTCCCTTCCCCTGTAATTTGTCACAATCTATATCATTATTTCTTGTATTTATTGAATTATGTATTTGAAACAAATCACTGAATTGACAAAATACATTTTTCATGGTAAATGTTGCTGCATCATTTTCAAAATATCCATGGTTTGGAAGTTATGGTAGTTTTATGGTTGAACGGTAAACATATGAACACCATTTTTATGTACATATATTTTCGGTACTATAGTTTGATATATTTAAATTACTGTAATAATAATGTCAATAAAATAAAGTATTGTTTCTTTTAATTATTGTTTCCATACTAAAGCCGTACATTATGTACCTATTTAATAGTACACTATTTAAAGCCTTTAAAACCAACATATAATTATTATTACTATTATTATATTTATTAATACGATTCATACTGATAAACCGTATATTCATTATGTACCTATTTTATTTTATAATGCGATATTTCAATCATTTTAAAACCAATATATTATTTTAGTTATTATTATTCTAGTATTATTATTTTTATTATTAATATGAATACCAATTTGGTACATATTTTATAGTTCAATATTTAAACCTTTGAAAACCAATATTATTATTTCTATTATTATTATTATTATTACTATCCATACTAATGAACTGTACATTAATTTTGATGCTATTTTATTTCATGGTACAATATTTTAATCCTTTTCAGACCAATATATTTTTATCATTGTATTATTATTATTTCAATATTATTATTATTATTAGCATTGTTTTATACTAATTAATGTTTGTTAAACTAATTATGTACCTATTTTATAGTACAATATTTCAATCATTTGAAAACCAATATATTATTTTAGTTATTATACTACCATTTTTTTATATTATTAATATACATACTAACATGCCGTACATTCATTGTGTACCTATTTTATAGTATAAAATGTAAATCCTTTTAAAACCAATATGTTATTATTATTACTATTTATACTAATAAACTCTCCATCCATTTTTTTGCTATTTTATTTCATAGTACAATATTTTAATCCTTTTCGAAAACCACTATATTTTTAGCATTTTAATGTTTTAGTATTTTTTTATATTATTGTTATTATTACTATGATTAACATTGTTTTATACATCTTTGTTAAATTAGTTATGTACCTATTTTATAGTACAATATTTGAATCAATCAATCAATCAATCAAAGTTTACTTATATAGCCCTAAATCACTAGTGTCTCAAAGGGCTGCACAAACCACAACACAAACCACTACGACATCCTCGGTAGGCCCTTTTAAAACCAATATACTATTTTAGTTATCATACTAAATGAATAAATAAATGGGTTGTACTTGTATAGCGCTTTTCTACCTTCAAGGTACTCAAAGCGCTTTGACACTACTTCCACATTCACCCATTCACACACACATTCACACACTGATGGAGGGAGCTGCCATGCAAGGCGCCAACCAGCACCCATCAGGAGCAAGGGTGAAGTGTCTTGCTCAGGACACAAAGGACGTGACTAGGCGGGAATTGAACCAGGGACGCTCGGGTTGCGCACAGCCACTCTCCCCACTGCGCCTCGCCGTACTACTATTTTTTTCATTACTAATATGCATACCAACATGCCGTACATTCATTTTGTACCCATTTTATAATATAAAATATAAATCCTATTAAAACCAATATATTATTATTATTACTCTCCATACTAATAAACTCTACATCCATTTTGTTACTTTTTTTTTCATAGTACAATATTTTAATCCTTTTCAAACCATTACATTTTTAGCATTTTATCATCATTATTTTTTAAATATTATTATAACTATTAGTATTATTTTATACTGATAAATCTTTGTTAAATTAATTATGTACCTATTTTATTTTATAGTACAATATTTGAAGTGAAGTGAATTATATTAATATAGCGCTTTTCTCTAGTGACTCAAAGCGCTTTACATAGTGAAAAACCAATATCTAAGTTACATTTAAACCAGTGTGGGTGTGGCACCGGGAGCAGGTGGGTAAAGTGTCTTGCCCAAGGACACAACGGCAGTGACTAGGATGGTGGAAGTGGGGATCGAACCTGGAACCCTCAAGTTGCCGGGACGGCCACTCTACCAACCGAGCTATACCGCCCCAATTTCAATCCTTTTAAAACCAATATATTATTTTAGTTATTATATTACTATTTTTTGTATTATTAACATGCATACCAAAATGTCGTACATTCGTTTTGTACCTATTTTATAGTAGAACATGTAAATCATTTTAAAATCAAGATAATATTATTATTACAATCCATACTAATAAACTCTCCATCCATTTTGTTGCTATTTTATTTCATAGTACAATATTTTAATCCTTTTCATACCACTATATTTTTATTTTATTCTATCAATATTATTATTTTTATTATTATTATTACTAGCATTGTTTTATACTGATAAATATTTGTTAAATTAATTATGTACCTATTTTATTTCATAGTACAATATTTAAATCCTTTTAAAACCAATATTATTTTAGTTTTTATACTACTTTTTTTTATTATTATTAATATGCATACCAACATGCCGTACATTCATACCGTACCTATTTTATAGTATAAAATGTAAATCATTTTAAAACCAATATATTATTATTATTACTACCCATACTAATAAACTCTCCATACATTTTGTTGCTATTTTATTTCATAGTACAGTATAATCCTTTTCAAACCACTATATTTTTTTTTAGCATTTTATTGTTTTGTTTTTTACATTATTATTATTATTAGCATTGCTTTATACATCTTTGTTGAATTACTTATGCACCTATTGTATTTTATAGTACAATATTTCGATCCTTTTGAAACCAATATACTATTTTAGTTAATATACTACTATTTTTTTTGTTATCAATATGCATACCAACATGTTGTACATAAATTTTTTACCTACTTTATGGTATAAAATGTAAATCCTATTAAAACCAATATATTATTATTATTACTCTCCATGCTAATAAACTCTACATCCATTTTATTACTATTTTATTTCATAGTATTTATTTATAATATTTTAATTCTTTTCAAACCAATAATTTTTTATCATTTTATGATGATTATTATTATTTTAATATTATTCTTATCATTGTTATATGCTGATAAACCATATATTATTTGTTAAATATAATACATAGTAAAATACATTAATCTATTTTAATCAATACCATTTTTTTATTTATATATTTTTTGTAGAAAAAAAAAATCATTTTTGATGCACTTTCCCCAACTACTGTAAATGTGTATTATATGTGGTTGTTTTAACACTAGATACTGTATGTTGCGACATGTTTTTTCCAACTACATATGATTCTCTGCTGTTAATTTACATAAATGTGCATGATATTTCATGTTTTTGTTGTTGGTTTTATATCTTATACAAATTATAGATGGGTTTTTTTTTATAATCCCTTGCATGCTGACAGGTGTCTAAATGTGTACTACTGCACCAAAGCCTGTCAGGTCAACAACTGGCCAGAGCATAAAAAGGTGTGCAAGACGCTGCGTCTGGTGGCCATTGACAGACTGGTGGAGTGGCTGATGTTCACTGGTGAGTAGCCAGGAAGAGACAACATGAAGAAGATTCAGTCGAAGTAAAGTTCCAATTCTTACAGGAGATCTTCCACTTCCTACCGACCAGTGGTCCAAGCCTGCAGCCGAGGTCAAGACCTGGCAGGACTGGCTCCCCCTGCAGGAGGAGCACCTCACCACCCGCCTGGACGCCGTCTTGTCGAGCAGCAACATGGAGCTCCTCTGGAGAAACGCCAGCAGGCCCAGACCACAGGACCCTGACCTGCGTCAGTCCGTGTGGCGAATCCAGAGCGAATTCCTCTCCCGGGTCCTCACAGTGGCCGTCGCCGTGCGGCACTATCAACTGGACCCTCACTCCAGACCCCTCACCATCCACATAGTGGGGGCCTCACATAACGAGACCATGGGAGCCCGACTGAGCGACTATGACGAGCTGAGCCACATGTTCCCGGGACACCAGGGCGTGGAAGTGGTCATGGTGGGACCGGAGGTGGTGGACGGACCCATCATGAGGCCGCCGCTCACGGCCTTCGGGCCCAAGCAGAGGGTCTACATCAGCGCCTATAAGGGGCTCTACCATCACTTCTGGGAGGCGCTGGTGGAGAAGGAGGAAGCATCCAAACCAGACCTGGTGGTCGGCTTTCATCCTGGTACGTAAATTCACCACATCCCAAAAATAATTGGTTTTTGATACAACACTACACTGGAGTTGGCCCTTGTCGGACATGTTTGGTCCCCTCAGTCATTCCAAGACTGCTGGCGTTACATTGCAGACTAGTAGGATCTTAACAACAACAAAATCCACACAACTAAAGGCCTACTGAAATGAGATGTTCTTATTTAAACGGGGATGGCAGGTCATGTGTCATACTTGATCATTTCGCGATATTGCCATATTTTTGCTGAAAGGATTTAGTAGAGAACATCCACGATAAAGTTCGCAACTTTTGGTCGCTAATAAAAAACCCTTGCCTGTACTGGAAGTATCAGACGATGTGCGCGTGACGTCACGGGTTGTAGAGCTCCTCACATTGTTTACAATCATAGCCACCAGCAGCTAGAGCGATTCAGACCGAGAAAGCGACAACTTCCCCATTAATTTGAGCGAGGATGAAAGATTCGTGGATGTGGATATTGAGAGTAAAGGACTAGAAAAAGAAAAAAGAAAAAAAAGGCGAGGGCAGTGAGAGCAATTCAGATGTTATTAGACACATTTACTAGGATCATTCTGGAAAATCCCTTTTTTAATGAGCAGACTTATTACCACAATTTTCTTACCGAAACCTGCCGGTTGACATGTGGTCGGAAACCATGTTCGCTTGACCGCTATGTTCCTTAGTAAAGCTTCACCTTCGGGAATTTTAAACAAGGAAACACCGGCTGTGTTTGTGTTGCTAACGGCTAAAAGCTTCCCACCTCCATCTTTCTACTTTGACTTCTCCATCATTAATTGAACAAATTACAAAAGATTCAGCAACACAGATGTCCAGAATACTGTGTAATTATGCGATTAAAGCAGACTACTTATATCTTGGATCGGGCTGGAAAATAATGTCCGCTACAACCGGTGACGTCAAACGCACGCGTCATCATACCGCGACGTTTTCAACAGGACTCTTCGCGGGAAATTTTAAATTGCAATTTAGTAAACTAAAAAGGCCGTATTGACATGTGTTGCAATGTTAATATTTCATCATTGATATATAAACTATCAGACTGTGTGGTCGGTAGTAGTGAGTTTCATTAGGCCTTTAAGGATAAAAGGGACAAGCGGTAGAAAATGGATGATCTTCAATTAATAAGAATAGCATTTATATCTTATATACAGTATATTAGGGATTGTCAAACTAGTGTGCCACTAGTGCAGGGGTCGGCAACCCAAAATGTTGACAGAGCCACATTGGACTTAAAATACAAAAACAAATCCGTCTGGAGCAGCAAAAAATTAAAAGCCATATTACATACAGATAGTGTGTCATGAGATATAAATTGAATTATGAGGACTTAAAGGAAACTAAATGAGCTGAAATATAGTTACAAATGAGGCATAATGATGCAATATGTACATATAGCTAGCCTAAATAGCATGTTAGCATCGATTAGCTTGCAGTGACCAAATATGTCTGATTAGCACACTCCACATAAGTCAATAACATCAACAAAACTCACCTTTGTGCATTCATGCACAACGTTATAAGTTTGGTGGACAAAATGAGACAGAAAAAGAAGTGGCATAAAACACGTCTTAGAAAGTCGGAGAAAGTTATACATGTAAACAAACCACGGTAAGTTCCTTTACCGCCAAAATTAGTAGGACAAAACGGCCCTCACCAAATACTCGAATCAGTGAAGCATGTTTAATGTTTACAGCAGAGGTGGGACCAAGTCATTGTTTTGCAAGTCACAAGTAAGTCTCAAGTCTTTGCCCTCAAGTCCCGAGTCAAGTCCAAAGTCAAGACTGGAAAGTCTCAAGTCAAGTCCCAAGTCCTGCATTTTGAGTTTCGAGTCATTTCACGTCCTTTTAACCACAGAGTAATATATTTACACAGATTGTGTATGCTTTTAAAACGCTGTATTTATTCATTCAGGCACAATGTTAAGAGTTTAGTGGACAAAATGAGAAGGAAAAAGAAGTGGCATAAAACACGTCTTTGAAAGTGGGAGAAAATTATACATGTAAACAAACTACGGTGAGTTCAAGGACCGCCAAAAATAGTAGGACAAAACGGCGCTGACCAAATACTCGAATCAGTGAAGCATGTTTAATGTAAACCGTGTGCTTTATAACAATTAGGGAGGTTTGTGTCATGTTTGTCCTCCTACAGAAACCATATTAAAACAAAAAATATGTTTTTTTTTTTCCCGTTATCTTTTTCCATTTTTCCACTAGGGCGGCGCTAAAGAGCCGCGGGTTGCAGACCCCCGACTAGTGGCACGCCAATGAATGAAACATTCAAACACAGCGTTACCGTTCAAACTGGTACAGTGGCCAAACATTATCAAATATACTTGTGAAATATAACTAGTGCTCTGTTTTTGATCAATACTTAGGGATACGATGTTACTGTATTTTAATGTTGGTCATCATGGTGGAACTTAGATAGCCAAGTGTTTTCTGAGGTGGCAAAAGCTTGAGAACCACTGCTATATATTATTTTCAAATGTTTACTTTTTTCATGTTTCTTACTTTTTCACCTGACATGACATGGTTGTTCTGTCAAATGAAATACATTTAAAATATAAATAATTATAGTATATAATCTCCCCAAAAGTAAAGAAACATATTTTATGTTAATACTAATAGCATTTATATCGTATAAATGGCGTTTTAAATACATAGTGTTATGAGTTAGAACATTTTTATTTTGGCGGACATGTGTTTTGAAATTTCTTAGATTGAAAAAAAAAAGGAAAAAAATAACTGATAAAAAAATGAGCTAAAAACCACAATTTTGATCTTTGATTTTGAATATTTAGAAAAATAAAAACGGCAAAAGCAGAAAAGTGACCATTAATTTTTTTTATTTTTTTTTGTGCATTAGGTTTTTTACCTTTTATATTTTGCTGTTCCAGTCTGCTTGCATGGGGTCCAGGATTTGTTAGATAAAAAAACTGGGGGGGAAAGAAAACCGGATAACTTTTTTTTACAATTTTAAACCCCCATGTTGGTCTTTTATTGAGCTTGAATCAGAAGCAAAGCAGAAGAGTAAACATGAGAATAATATTGATAGTTTATATATTCACTTTGTGTTTACTTATGAAAAATGAAAAATGCATTTACTTAAAAAAAACATTTATTCTATTCACTGTTTTATCAGTACATTCCACTTGCATTGGAGTTAAGTAGTGTAGTGCAGGGGTTCTTAACCTTTTCGACCTCGGCACCCAACTCCTTCACTACAGAGGGGCCCGGAGCCCACTCAAATATTAACACTGAATGAGTAAAATTACTCTTGATTTTAGTCATAATGAATAATTATGTTTAACCTACTTATAGTTTACAACCTTGTCAAATGATATGAAAGCATGTGTTGATCACAAAGGTTATTTCTTATTTAACATGTAAACTTTAGTCTTAGGTCAGGCTGATTAGGAAAAAGTATGAACAACTGACTAAAAATAAATGTGCATACACTTTTTTTGTGCAAAACAATAAACGGACAAGATCAATTTTGAATATTTTCTTCAATGAACTGTCAATAAGATTTAAGTGCGAATGAAAATACAGCTTCACCAATTTAGATGTAATTTTTGCGTTAAAGTAACTTCTCTATGACTTCGGCTCTCGTCTTCTTCTCTTAGTTTGATGTTGTCATTACTGCCACAAGTGGTGTAAAAGTGTATTACAACTCAGTACTGCTGTGGCGTATATGGACCTCAGCTGAGAAACATATTTTTGTGGCCCTCTAGAGGCGCTCATGGCCCATAAAATGGAGTGGAATACTATCACCTAATAATTGTACGGTCAAATGATAGTGAAGTGAAGCATAGTGAATATACTTTATCAAACAAAACAGATTCTTATTCCCCGCTTACATTGCGATTGTTGAAAGGCCGGAATTGACTTACATGTGAGTTGAAAAATAAAGGTCCAGTAGCTCCACGCTGATGTCCGCATGTCTCCTCTACTAAACAGCCTTAAAAAAGATTACAACCCTCCTAAATATTTTTAACTATTTACATGCATTTATACAATGTATTACTTTCATTTATTTTCACTTAAAAAAACACTCATTTTTGAGGTGTGGCAACTTTTATTTTATTTTGTAGTAGGAATGACTTCCTGCCGGTCAACTTCCTTTGTTTGCACTTTAACAACGTGCACATGCAAGTGACGTTGAGGCCACATTGGGGACGTAGTTAACAACTAAAACCACAAAATGAAAAATAAATATTATACATGAATAAAAATAGCAGTTTACCCTAAATATTGTGTATTAAATTTGTAATTAAATGCATTATTGTTTATATTTCATGTTTTGCTCTTGCAGTCCGCTATCATGAGGTTCAGATTTGTTACATTTAAAAAAAAAAAAATGCACCTGGGGATAGGTTAGTTGGCAACACTAAATGGGCCCTAGTGTGTGAATGTGAGTGTGAATGTTGTCTGTCTATCTGTGTTGGCCCTGCGATGAGGTGGCGACTTGTCCAGGGTGTACCCTGCCTTCCGCCCGATTGTAGCTGAGATAGGCGCCAGCGCCCCCCGCGACCCCTAAAGGGAATAAGCGGTAGAAAATGGATGGATGGATAGAAAAAAAAGAAAAGTAACCAATTGAAAAATGTTTTTTTTTAATTATTATTATTTGTATATTAATGTATGTGTTGATTTATTGGCTATTTTTTCAAAATGCATTTATTAAAAAAATAAAATTCTAATACATTTTTTGCTTCTGTTTCGTCAATACCGTTCACTTGTATCAGAGCTAATTAGTGTAGTGAACTCACTTTATGAAACACATTACTGCCTACTACAGGACTGGAGTGGAACAGCCTCAACAAAAATATGCAGTAATGACCAAGATTATGATTGTAATTTCAACAAAATAGCAAAACAAGCTGAAGTAGGATCAAGAAAATACGTTTTAAGACCAAGTAGCTTTACTTTTGATTTTTTTAAATGTGACAATTAATTGATGTATTCTTTTATTTATTTTCTTCCCTTCAAAAAATACGAATTGAGAAATCCATCCATCCATCCATCTTCTTGAGAAATGTATCTTTATTTGTTTAGAAAACCACTTTATAAAGCACATTACTGCCACCTTCACGGATGATACACTTAAAAGATCATCATAATGACAAAATGTGATACATTTTTTAATTGTAACAAGAAAACTCAAACAAATATTGTGAAAAATCAGCTTTTATGGGACTTTTTTGCAGTGTTGTGTGTTGTATGAAACAATCGTCATGCTTATAAATGACAGGGGTCAAAAACTATCGGATCTTCATTTTTTTTCTCATGAACGGAGACAAAGTGATTTTTAAAAGTTAGGCGTCTAATTGCTGACATATGTCCGCAAACATGCAAAATTATTTTTTATCATTGCATTGGGGCTAATGTGTGTGTATGGCAACACATGCAGAGGATGCTCATAAAGCGGAGCTGTATGCTCACACCTATTCCACGCTCAGCCTGCTGTTCCGTGACCTTTAACCCGCCAAGCAGCAGTAAAGCCCACCCAGCCGCACCCGTAACCCCTCTGGCTCACTTATCACCGTGAGCTAAATATACAAGACCACCTCATAAACTGCCTGAGAACCTGGACGCTCGTCAACATTGTGAGAAGGCTGAAGACACGGGACTGCATGCAAAGAAGCACGACCAAACAAAAAGTGTACATACTGTAGGGATGGAATTCTGAGGATGAATTATTACATCCAATTTATTGAGTGTCCACAGAGGATAATCAGATTAACACAATGACATGAAATCAAATATACAGATTTAAAAAAGAGTCATAAAATATACATGCATTGAAAGTTGCATATGAGAGAAAATGTATAATTTCTTTATTTTTGCGTGTATGAAAAAATATATACAGAGATTCCATTTGAAAGAATTACAAAAAAGACTTTTAAAAAACATATTTGCTTGAAGAAAAAAACCTTTATATATATATATATATATAATTTTTTAATGTTTTATTTTATTTTGTTATTTTATATATGTATATATATATATATATATTTATATATATACATACACACATATATATACATTTTATTTTTATTTTGTTATTTTATATATGTATATATACACACACATATATATATGTGTGTGGATAGGTTGATTGGCAACACTAAATGGGCCCTAGTGTGTGAATGTGAGTGTGAATGTTGTCTGTCTATCTGTGTTGGCCCTGCGATGAGGTGGCGACTTGTCCAGGGTGTACCCCGCCTTCCGCCCGATTGTAGCTGAGATAGGCGCCAGCGCCCCCCGCGTCCCCGAAAGGGAATAAGCGGTAGAAAATGGATGGATGGATGGATATATACACCCACACATATATTTTTATGAAAGACAACATTGAAAATGTCAAGATTTGAATATTTTTAAGCAACATTTTGGTTAAAGGTGTATTTAAAAATCACAAAATCTTTTTGCAACTGAACATGGATTTGCTTAGAATAAAAAAAGGGTTTGAAAAATAAGTTTATTGTTTTAAATAAATGTATATATACAAATATATATTTTACACAAATACATATTTTTATATTCTTATAAGCACATAGATATATATGTGTGTATATGTTCATGCATATATGTGTGTATGTATGTATATAAAAATATATACATACATCCATTTTTTCCATTTTCTACCGCTTATTCCTTTTTGGGGTCACGGGATGCGCTAGCGCCTATCTCAGCTACAATCGGGCAGAAGGCGGGGTACACCCTGGACAAGTCGCCACCTCATCGCAGGGCCAACACAGATAGACAGACAACATTCACACTCACATTCACACACTAGGGTCAATTTAGTGTTGCCAATCAACCCCAGGTGCATGTCTTTGGAAGTGGGAGGAAGCCGGAGTACCCGGAGGGAACCCACGCATTCACGGGGAGAACATGCAAACTCCACACAGAAAGATCCTGAGCCTGGATTTGAACCCAGGACTGCAGGACCTTCGTATTGTGAGGCAGACGCACTAACCCCTTCTGCCACCGTGAAGCAGTATATATATACATACATATATATTAATATATGTATGTATGCATATACATATATTAATATATGTATATGCAGATATGTGTGTCTGTATATGTTTTTGCTTAAAGTACAAGAAATTATATATTTTTCAATTTCGTTAACAAAAAAATCACAATGTGTAAGGATAATTTTTTTTTTATTCAACAGATTTAGTTTGATTTAACACATTTTCACAACAAAAATATCCAAAAGTACACCTGAAATATCATAAATGTTATTCCTTTAGCAAAATGCACCGGCTTATTAGCCCAAGATGACTAATAATGGATTTGTGCAGACACATGCTAACTTTTCTACAGTCACTTTAGGTCATTTTCAACCACAAATGTGCAACATTTGCAGATTTTCCGGGCTTTGCAGAACTGTCCTGTTTAATGAGGCCGATATTGTATTCTCCATAAACTGTTCCTTCGATCTTAACCTGCATTAAGGCCAGTTTGTCAAAAATGCCGCACGATTTTTGCAATTAAAAGCCAGAATGCTGGACTTTATCCCATGAAGGCTTAACCTCGGCCGAGGCGGAACAGCTGAAGCTTTGGGCAATCCATTGCTTGCTCACGTCCAGCGCTCATATTTCTTACTATGCACGATTATGCTTTCACCATTCCAGAGGAGCTGACGTCCTCCAAAACGGAAAGGCCTTGCTGATCAATGAGGAGCCCACTCAAGGACGAAGAAGGAGGGGGATTTAGAGTATCTGCTTTCCCAGCGCGGAGGCCCGGGTGAAGGGCGAGCTATTCATACTGCGGAATAAATCAGAGTCAGGGTTGAAGTGACAAGTGGCGGCTAATGTGAGTGCAGGATTATCCGGCAGGTTGAAGCCAGAATGCGACTCTCGCTTGTCAACATGTCCGTGTCAGCGGGCCATCGTGGATTTTAAGCTAGTCAACAAATATTGTTCCCTTTTTTTATGGCATTGGGATAATCCCGGGGCTAGCTAGTTTTACAACCCTTTTCACACAACCCAATAAATGACATGCACTTATGCAAGTCTAGATTCATTCTATGAAGGAAATACCATTTATTTGCCAGCAAATTCACCCCCCGCCGGGGATATCGTTTGTAAATTGCACCGTGTTCAGCAATCAAAACATCCATCCATTTCCTACCGCTTGTCTCTTTTGGAGTCGTGGGGGGTGCTGCATTCGGCCAGAAGGCGGGTTACACATTGGACAAGTCGCCAACTCATCGCAGGGCGCAATCAAAACAAGTTGGTGCAGATATTCAGTTTTGAGCTAATTAGTGGTCATTTGCAGGTTTCCACGCCAACCAAGGTCTGGTGGAAGGTTGGCTCCCAACTCTTCTGCTGCTCAGAGACTACAACATCCCATCATTCTTCACCATGTACAGGTCCGTCATATGAATTACTTAATTATTTATACGACAAATATTAATAGTTTCCTGTGTCTAAACCAGGGGTGTCAAACTCATTTTAGATCAGTGGCCACACGGAGAAAAATCTCCTCCTAAGTGGGCCCGACTGATAAAATCACGGCATGATAACCTAAAAATAAAGACAACTTCAGATTGTTTTCTTTGTTTAAAAAATGGAACAAGCACATTCTGAAAATGTACATATCATAATGTTGTTTTACACCTGCATGTTGTGGTTAATAGTATTCTATCTTTATTTGTCATTATTTTTACTTTCTGAATAAATTATGTGATAATGTTCATCAATCAACTCATTGGTGTTGATTTCCAATCTATCAAGTTATAAAAATTATATCAAAATCAAATTACAATATGTTATTTTTGTAGTTTGCTAATTTTTCTCGACTGATGCACTACCATCATGTAGTTATTTTTATTTTTTTACATACAGTGGGGCAAAAACGTATTTAGTCAGCCACCGATTGTGCAAGTTATCCCACTTAAAATGATGACAGAGGTCTGTAATTTTCATCATAGGTACACTTCAACTGTGAGAGACAGAATGTGGAAAAAAAATCCAAGAATTCACATTGTAGGAATTTTAAAGAATTTATTTGTAAATTATGGTGGAAAATAAGTATTTGGTCAACCATTCAAAGCTCTCACTGATGGAAGGAGGTTTTGGCTCAAAATCTCACTATACATGGCCCCATTCATTCTTTCCTTAACACGGATCAATCGTCCTGTCCTCTTAGCAGAAAAACAGCCCCAAAGCATGATGTTTCCACCTCCATGCTTCACAGTAGGTGTGGTGTTCTTGGGATGCAACTCAGTATTCTTCTTCCTCCAAACACGACGAGTTGAGTTTATACCAAAATGGATACATGGATGATACAGCAGAGGATTGGGAGGATGTCATGTGGTCAGATGAAACCAAAATAGAACTTTTTGTTATAAACTCAACTCGTCGTGTTTCACATTCTGTCTCTCACAGTAGAAGTGTACCTATGATGAAAATTACAGAACTTTGTCATCATTTTAAGTGGGAGAATTTGCACAATCGGTGGCTGACTAAATATTTGTTTCTCAACTGTATGTAGCATCATCGACAAAGATACAAAGTATTGCTACTGCGACATCTAGTGGACACATTTGGAACAGCAGTTTCTTTCATTCAACATTTCAGCTCATTTTTATTCTTAGCAAACTCATCCCGCGAGCCGGATAAAACCTGTTCGCGGGCCTGATCCGACCCGCGGGCCGTACGTTTGACACCCTTGATCTAAATTGTGCATTTTGTTTGCGTCCCAAACTGAAAGCTACAATGTTAAGTACAATTACATTCTGTCCCATATTGTTTTTTTTGTTAGTTATACAATTTTTGTTAGATCAAAAGAGAAAAAACTCACCAAATCATTATGATTATGAATGACTGATTTTAACCTAACTATGTTGGACACCTTCAAGGGGAACTGCACTTTTTTTTTTTTTAATGTTGCCTATTATTCACAATCCTTATGGGTGACAAGCACTTGTTTTTTTTAATGCATTCTAACTTATAAATAAAGGATAGCAAAAGTCAGCTTACAATGAAGGTATCACTGTTTTATATACACACTAAAAGTATATGTGTAATGTAGTAGTACCAGGCACATTCAAAATAACATGTAATATTTATGTATTTTTGCTCATTTTACAATGCAAAAAAGAGCAGACAAAATATAAGATAAAGAAAAGATTTGAGGAAAAAAACAAACCCAAACACTACTGAAATGATCTGTCTTGCAGCTACGTAATTTGCTTGTTAAGACATCCTAAATTAAGATTTTTATATGTAGAAATTAAGCAGGACTTTTAAGATTGAAATGGGTATTCTATTCTGATAACAAACATTATAAAATAAGCATTTTTGGGATGTTGCAAAATCTTTAAACAAGATTTTCTATGTGGGGAAAACCAAAACATAGTATTATATTAATTGTTTTTCTCAACTTTAACACTTTTAATCTAGAATAAACAAAATATAATCATTCATGCTAAAATTAAGATTTCGATGTATAGTCGACAACTAAAAATAACTAAATATCTCTTAACATTACCAACATTTCTAGAAATACAATTTTGAATCTTGGCAAGTGGCAAATCATTTGCAGTGTATGGTGGTGTGTTAATTTCACAGATTTACCATGAATTGATTAACATGGACCCCGACTTAAACAAGTTGAAAAACTTATTCGGGTGTTACCATTTAGTGGTCAATTGTATGGAATATGTACTGTACTGTGCAATCTACTAATACAAGTCTCAATCAATGCATCACGTAATGTTTGCTCTTTCCTTCAACAATAACAACAACACTACTAATTATGGTGGACTTCTTTGGAGTCAATGACTACTTTGGGACTAATGATGATCCGGAACCTTATATTTTTGAGCTTGAGTATAAGGAGGATGAACTACAAGTTTTGGAAGCTGAGTGCTAAGTTGTCCCAGCAAGTAGCACTAATGCCAAGTGCTAAACAAGAAATCCAAGCCATGAACATAAAAAAAACAATCACTTACCTTACAATGTCTGCTCTACCAGCTATGTTTATATCTTCCCGTTTAGATGAAGAATTAATCATGATTATCACACAGGTGGGCGCAAACGAGCGTCTTTTCGTGTCTTTCTCACCATCTCCGGGTCTAAGGTAAATGTTAAAGTCGACAAGGCGGTTGGGGGTGTGCATTATCCACTTTAGCCGCCAGATTGCGGTATGGTGTTGAGCATATTAAAAAGTGTTTTGTGGCAATTTCCACTTTGACCATAGTTGCTATGTTAAAAGTCAAAGTACCAGTGATTGTCACACACACACTCGGTGTGGCGAAATTATTCTCTGCATTTGACCCATCACCCTTGATTACTCCCTGGGAGGTGAGGGGAAAAGTGAGCAGCAGCGGTGGCCGCGCCCGGGAATCATTTTTGGTGATTAAACCCCCAATTCAAACTCTGGATGCTGACTGCCAAGCAGGGAGGTAATGGGTCCCATTCTTATTGTCTTGGGTATGATTCGGGCCGGGGTTTGAACTCACAACTTACCGATCTCAGGGCGGACATGAGTGGCCCTTTCCACCATTTTCAGCAGACTGCACTACAAAACGAATAACCTTCCCCTCACACGAAACTCACCCGGGAATAAGGCTATTTTAGGAATCATATTTGTGGACAAGTACACAAACTTTTTAGTTGTGTTAGCTTTAGTATTAATGCTAATGATGTGGTTATGCAGATGTTTTAAAGGTACAGCACACCATGCCCTTTTTGCAAAAATAAGATTTCTACTATTATCATGTATTGTATTCATTTATTTCATTGTCAAACCCATCCACATTTGCAGTTAAAAATGAGGGCCATTTTTCATAAACTTTGGGATATCGGAGGACATTCTGTCCTTTGATTGATTGATTGATTGATTGATTGATTGATTGATTGAAACTTTTATTAATAGATGGCACAGTTCAGTACATATTCCGTACAATTGACCACTAAATGGTAACACCCCAATAAGTTTTTCAACTCGTTTAAGTCGGGGTCCACATCAATCAATTCATGGTACAAATATATACTCTCAGCATAATACAGTCATCACACAGGTTAATCATCATAGAATATACATTGAATTATTTACAATCCAGGGTGTGGGTTGAGGAGCTCTGGTTGATATCAGTACTTCCGTCATCAACAATTGCATCAACAGAGAAATGGACATTGAAACAGTGTAGGTCTTACTTGGTTGGATATGTACAGCCAGCAGAGAACATAGTGAGTTCAGATAGCATAAGAACAAGTATATACATTAGATTTACATTTGATTATTTACATTAGGTTATTTACAATCCGGGTAGATGGGATGTGAATGGAGGAGGGTATTAGTAAAGGGTTGACGTTGCCCGGAGGTGTTGTTTTAGAGCAGTTTTGAAGGAGCCTAGAGATGCACTTACTTTTATACCTGTTGGGAGTGCATTCCACATTGATGTGGCATAGAAGGAGAATGAGTTATTAGATCGGAATCTGGGTTTAACGTGGTTTGTGGAGCTCCCCCTGGTGTTGTGGTTATGGCGGTCATTTACGTTAAGGAAGTAGTTTGACATGTACTTCGGTATCAGGGAGGCGTAGTGGATTTTATTGACTAGGCTCAGTGCAACATGTTTTACTCTGTCCTCCACCCTGATCCAGGGTTGAAGTGAGGTGTGATCTGGGGTGGAGGTCCCCAGAATCTCCATCTCTATCTCTACCAATTTTCAAATCTCTTCACTGGCTTCCTGTTCCACTCAGGATTGAATACAAAGTCTCCCTACTAACCCACCAGTGCCTCAATGGAAATGCCCCCCACTACCTCAAAGAACTCCTTACCCCCAAATCCTCCACAAGACACCTCCGCTCCGGACAGGCTAACCTCCTCCAACCTTCGAGGACAAAGCTACGGACAATGGGGGACCGAGCTTTCTGCTCCGCCGCTCCCAGTCTGTGGAACGCTCTCCCTGACCACCTGAGGGCACCACAGACTGTGGATGCTTTTAAAAAAGGTTTAAAAACCCTTCTTTTTAAAAAAGCATTTTTTTTTCAGATATATGCATACTAGTTCTAGCTATTAGGCTGTTCTAGTTTTTATTTTTATATTTTTTAATACATTGACCACTTTGAGGTTGTTTACTCAATGTAAAGTGCTTTTTACAAATAAAACCAATTATTATCTTCGTCTGGCCTTTAATGTTTCATCTGGTGGACTTTATGTGAAGATTTTTTACATAAAAACATGTCTCCTTCTTTTCCAACAGTGACATGGAGCTGAAGTACTCTCTGCAGATCCTGCTGGAGTTGGAGGTGCACATTCGGGACAGCGGCGCCAATCCGTTCACATCTCAGAAGCCCGAACAGGTGCAAGCCTGCCCCAACAAAGCACCTGTGTACTGCAACTCTCACTACGTCGCTTTCCAGGGGCTGTTACCGCGAGAAGACTTTGAGGAGGCCAACTAAGAGATTGTGTCACAAGGAGAATGTATCTTCAACTTGACTGATTTTATTGAATTGTTTTTTTTGTATTCTGACACCGGGGGCGCATGTTAAGTTTTTAAAACTCATGTTGTGAAGTTTGAGACAATGCATGTGAATTTAATGTCTACTATCACCTCCAAAATCAGGTCACATGCTTACTAGCTGTTCAAGAACAGGAGATATAAATACAAAACCCAACACCAGTGAAGTTGGCACGTTGTGTAAATGAAAACAGAATACAATGATTTGTATACCCAATTTCAACTTATATTCAATTGAATAGACTGTAAAGACAAGATATTTAATGTTGGAACTGAAAAACTCTTTTTTTTGTGCAAATAATCATTAACTTAGAATTTTAAAAAGTTGGCACAGGGGCATTTTTACCATTGTGTTAACTTGGCTTTTCCTTTTAACAACACTCAGTAAACGTTTGGGAACTGAGGAGACCAATTTTTTAAGCTTTACTGGTGGAATTATTTCCCATTCTTGCTTGATGTATGTTCAACTGTCCAGGGTCTCCGTTGTCGTATTTTAGGTTTAATATTGCGCCACACATTTTCAATGGGAGACAGGTCTGGACTACAGGCAGGCCAGTCTAGTACTCACACTCTTTTACTATGAAGCCACACTGTTATAATACGTGGCTTGGCATTGTCTTGCTAAAATAAGCAGGGGCGTCCATGATAACTTTGCTTGGATGGCAACATATGTTGCTCCAAAACCTGTATGTACCTTTCAGCATTAATGGGGCTTTCATAGATGTGTAAGTTACCCATGCCTCGGGCACTAATACACCCTCATAACATCACAGATGCTGGCTTTTGAACTATGCGCCTATAACAATCTGGATGGTTCTTTTCCTCTTTGTTCCGGAGGACACCACGTCCACAGTTTCCAAAAACAATTTGAAATGTGGACTCGTCAGACCACAGAACACTTTTCCACTTTGCATCAGTCCATCTTAGATAAGTTTTAGCCCAACGAAGCCGGTAGCGTTTCTGGGTGTTGTTGATAAATAAAAAAATGAGTTTTAACTTGCTTTTTTTTCCCTTTACAGCTACTGTGGTAATTCTCAATAGGTGAAGTGTACAGAAACCACAAGTGTCCAAAGTGCGGCCCCATTGGCGGCACACAGTTAATTTTAAACGGCCTACAACCTATTTTTAAATACCATTAAAAACATAAGAACATGGAATAAAAACACATACACATAGATGTAAGTTGAAATGAAGGCAGTTATTTTTATTGCATATTATGTGTATTTGCCGTTAAAAACAAAGTTTTCAGTGACAAAAAATGCATTAAACCAAAAAATTAAAAACAAAAGTTGGAAGTAAAAAAAAAAAAAAAAAAAGTTTTTTATGTCCATCCATTTTACTAGCGCTTATTCCCTTTGGGGTCACTGGTGCCTATCTCAGCTACAATCAGCGGAAGGCGGCGTGCACTTTGGACAAGTCGCCACCCCATCACAGGGCCAACACAGATAGACAGACAACATTCACACTCACATTCACACACTAGGGCCAATTTGGTGTTGCCAATCAACCTATCCCCAGGTGCATGTCTTTGGAGGTGGGAGGAACCCACGCAGTCACGGGGAAAACATGCAAACTCCACACAGAAAGATCCCGAGCCCGGGATTGAACCCAGGACTACTCAGGACCTTCGTATTGTGAGGCAGACACACTAACCCCTCTACCACGTTTAATTTAATTACATTTTGGTTCCCTGAGAACTTTAGTGGGGATTTTATTTATTTATTTTAAACAGTAATTGCTCCAAAAAATTCATAATAAATCTAAATTACGTACAACATTTGAGACCGTCAGTATGTGGAATTAAATTATGGAATGGATTAGGCAAAGAAATCACACAATGTACTAATATGATCCTTTTCAAGAAACTCTTCAAACTTAAGTGTTTACAAAGTACAAAGGAGAATAACCATGATAAACATTCTGAATTGTTTTTATCCATCCATTCATTTTTTTTTTAGATATTTTTATTTATCTCACCATATGAAATATAACTTACTTCACTATTTATTATTTATCTATTTATATTTTATGTTATTACTTATCTGCGATGAAGTGGCGACTTGTCCAGGGTGTACCCCGCCTTCTGCCCGATTGTAGCTGACATAGGCGCCAGCGCCCCCCGCGACCCCGAAAGGGAATAAGCGGTAGAAAATGGATGGATGGATGTTATTACTTATGGAGTATATTGTGAATAAATTGAGAACAGGAAGTGAACAAACGTTTTAGCAACTGCTATGTAAAGGAAAAGTGGTGGGATTAAATAAGCTCTTCTTCCTCCTACTCCTTTTCGAACATGTTAGATAGAGAAACTGGAAATTGTGATGCATCATGTTGTATGCATGGGTGTTCCAAAAAAACACAAACTCAAAGTACAGGACACAAGTTTGGACACACCTTCTCATTTCAATGCGTTTTCTTTATTTTCAAGACTATTCACCTTGTAAATTGTCACTGAAAGCATCAAAACTATGACACCTGTAAAGTGAAAACCCTTTCAGGTGACTCACCTCTTGAAGCTCATCGAGGGAATGCCAAGGGTGTGCAAAGCAGTGATCAGAGAAAAGGGTGGCTATTTTGAAGAAACTAGATTATAAAACATATTTTCAGTTATTTCACCTTTTTTTGTGAAGTACATAACTCCACATGTGTTCATTCATAGTTCTGATGCCTTCAGTGACAATCTACAATGAAAATAGTCATGAGAATACAGAAAATGCATTGAATGAGGAGAAGATGTGTCCAAACTTTTGTCACGTATTGTATATGTTGTATACGTCTATAACATTAATATAACAGGTGGCGACTTGTCCAGGGTGTGCACACCTTCCGCCCAAATGCAGCTGAGATAGGCTCCAGCGGCCCCCGTGACCCCAAAAAGGGACAAGCGGTAGAAAATGGATGGATGGATGGATGTGAATGTTGTCTGTCTATTTGTGTTGGCCCTGTGATGAGGTGGCGACTTGTACAGGGTGTACGCCGCCTTCCGCCCGAATGCAGCTGAGATAGGATCCAGCACCCCCTGCGACCCCAAAAGGGACAAGCAGTAGAAAATGGATGGATGGGTATATTTATGTAGACATATTTATAGGCTATATGTGTGTGTGTGTGTGTGTGTGTGTGTGTGTGTGTGTGTGTGTGTGTGTGTGTATATATATATATATATATATATATTTATATGGTTACTTTACATGCAGCCGGCTTTTGGCCACCGGTCAACATTTTTTCCGCTCAATGTGGTCCACCGAGTCAAAAAGTCCGGAAAAAAAACCCATAAAATAATGTTTTTAATTTTTCATGACTGAAACCCTTCTATATAAAATATATGAAATGGTTTTAAAAAAGGACAAATCTCAAAATTGCCTTCGCCTCCCTCTTTTTAATTAATTTTAGTTAATTAATTTTAGTGTGCCGCCCTGATTGGAAAAGGTTTGGGCCCAAAAGGGACAAGCGGAAAAAATGGATGGATGGACCCCTGACCTCAAAACGCCAGTTTACAGCTTGTTTGACATTAAAATGTCCGATTCAACACTGAACTCTAGTGGTCACAAAAGGTTATAGCATCCAGTTAATCAAAACACGTTGGGCAATCACTTTCTAATAATATTAATAATATTATAACATATATTTTTCATCCACGACGATACAAACAGGACATAGCTGTCAATATGTTCTTCTTTTCTAATCTCGGGGCCCAACAATTTCACTACAGAGGCACCCTTATTAATTGATTGATTGAAACTTGTATTAGTAGATTGCACAGTACAGTACATATTAAATGTGACCACTAAATGGTAACACCCGAATAAGTTTTTCAACTGGTTTACGTCGGGGTCCAGGTTAATCAATTCATTGTAAAAGCAAAATATTAACACTGAATTAGTAGTTTTACTCTTGATTTTAATTTTATTCATTAATTATATATCAACAGGTTACACCTTGTCAAATGATTAGAACGCGTGTGTTGATCACAATCATTGTTATAAAGGCTTAGGCCAAGCGGATGACAATGATAATAAAAATAAAATTTTTAGACAATAATTCACAAAGTTAATTATTGTTGAGACCTCCCGAAATCGGAGGTCTCAAGGTTGGCAACTTGAGACCTCCGATTTCGGGAGGTGGGAGGTGGGAAATGGGACTGGGGCGTGGTTAAGAGGGGAGGAGTACATTTATATTATTCATATATTATATATATGATATATTATATTATTTATTATTATAATTTTTTAGTGTGAGCGAACTGTGGTGCTGGTATTTCCCCGAGGGATCAATAAAGTACACTCTATTCTATTCTATTCTATTCTATTCTACATATATATATGATTAAAAACATTATTTTATGTTTTTTTCTTTCCAGACTTTTTGACTCGGTGGACCACATTGAGTGGAAAAAATGTTGACCGGTGGCCAAAAGCCGACTGCATGTAAGGTAACTATATATATATATATATATATATATATATATATATATATATATATATATATATATATATATATATATATATATATATATATATATATATATATATATATGAATAAACAAACTACTTGCATTTCAGTGTTCATTTATTTACACATTTACACACACATAACACTCATCTACTCATTGTTGAGTTAAGGGTTGAATTGTCCATCCTTGTTTTTCTCACCATATGCATGTACAGTAGATGGCAGTATTGTCCTGTTTAAGAGTATCACAACATTGCTGTTTAAGGCAGACAAACTGCTTTACGGTAGATGAAAACGGACTGCTGTTGTTGTGTGTTGTTGCCGCGCTGGGAGGAAGTTAATGAAACTGCCTAACATTAAACCCACATAAGAAACCAAGAACTCGCCCTCGATCATTCTACAGTTATAATGTGTTTGGGCAGAAGACACGCTCTTTATACACGTCACTAAGGTCCGCGTGGAGCTGGAGGGGGCGTGGCCTCCACTGCCGCCTGAATTTCGGGAGATTTTCGGGGGAAGCGCTGAGTTCGGGAGTCTCCTGGAAAATCCGGGAGTGTTGGCCAGTATGATAATTCAGTATATCAAAATTAATTAAAAATACAAAATAAATAAACGAAAAAATAAATAAACATGTAAGAGAGATATAATTTGAAAGCGAATGATGCAAAAAAACAAAACAAATGAAAGTGCCATCATTGTCACGGAGCATGTTTCTAGTCGGGCATCTTTTACCTATTGCACTGGCCTTAGCTCCTCTCCTTCTTTGTTTTCAATGACATACCAGTACATAGTTCAACAGAACTGCATAAAATTAAATAATATTATAACATATATTTATCGTCCGAATTTGGTTCCAAGTTGGTAACAGCTGGTTCAATTCGCCATGACTGCACTTGTTTCTTGGGGAAGGTAAACAAAGCGCACATTAACCGGAAGTTGTTGTCAGTTGCCACTTCTGTCCGCACCCACATTTTACTTCCATGCCCTAAAATCTTTACATACTCAAACATAACTCTGGAGGAAGTTGTCGCCTTATTGGAACTATATTTAGTTGTAATGATTATTTCATTTTCATGGGCAATTTATTTTTTATTCGTGTCCAAGCCGTTGTTTGGGAAAAACTAGCGAGCTAGCTAACTAGCATTATTAATGGTTTGATGACGTCAGCTGAGATTATTGACGGAGATTGAAGCATCTTCAGGGCTGCAGATGGATTTCTCAAAGTTCCTGGACGACGATTTTGATGTGAAAGACTGGGTGAACGGAGCCTTCAAGGTGGTGCAGAAAGATGCACCGGGGAAGGCGGACGCACACGCTGCAACGCTAGTTATGAAGCTACAGTTATTCATCCAGGAAGTCAATAATTCCATTGAGGGTCAGTGTTTCCATTAAAACGTGTAAAGTTTGCATTATGTGGTTCATTACGCTGAACAAAGTCATCTCAAATGTCTTACACTGGGTGTTTGTTTTCTGCAGAGACGAGTAATCAGGCCCTGCAGAACATGCCCAGAGTGCTCCGAGAAGTGGAGGCTTTGAAGCAGGAGGCGTCTTTTCTTAAGGAGCAAATGGTTCTGGTCAAAGAGGACATCAAGAAGTTTGAACAGGACACAGTACAGTCCATGCAGGTGTGTGTACCTTCAAAATCCATCCATCATCTTCCGCTTATCCGAGGTCGGATCGCGGGGGCGGCAGCCTAAGCAAGGAAGCCCAGACTTCCCTCTCCCCAGCCACTTCGTCTAGCTCCTCCCGGGAGATCCCGAGGCGTTCCCATGCCAGCCGGGAGACATAGTCTTCCCAACGTGTCCTGAGTCTTCCCCTTGTCCTCCTACCGGTTGGACGTGCCCTAAACACCTCCCGAGGGAGGTGTTCGGGTGGCATCCTGACTAGATGCCCGAAGCACCTCATCTGGGTCTTCTCGATGTGGAGGAGCAGCGGCTTTACTTTGAGTTCCTCCCAGATGACAGAGCTTCTCACCCTATCTCTAAGGGAGACAGCCCCGACACCCGGCAAGAAAATCATTTCGGCCGCTTGTACCTGTGATCTTGTCCTTTCGGTCATGACCCAAAGCTACTGACCAAAGGTGAGGATGGGAACATAGATTGACCAGTAAATTTGTGTACCTTCAAAGTATATAATATTTATTATATATTTTGTGTACCTTCAAAATATATAATAAAAAATGTTGACCGGTAGCCGAAAACCGACTGAATGTATATATATACACGTATATGTATACACACACACATCCATCCATCCTTTTTTCTACCGCTTATTCCCTTTGGGGTCCCGGGTGCCTATCTCAGCTACAATTGAGCGGAAGGCGGGGTACGCCCTGGCCAAGTCGCCATACACAGTGACATGCTGTGAGGTTCATGGCTGGTGAGGCATTGGCTTCATCACAGTCAGATTTATAAACATATGAACCCTAAATAGTATCTTATTCACCATTTGATTGCCAGCAGTTAACAGGTCATGTTTAAAAGCTCATACTAGCATTCTTTACACATACAAACTGTAGCACACAAAAAAGCACATTTAATAAAAAAAACGTTATTATGGTCTTACCTTTACTTATAAATGAAGTCCATGCGCCGCTCCTTCTGAACAAAAGCATCGATAACTTGTTTATAGAAGTCTTTCTTATCTTTCTTCAGTTTTAAAAGTCTCTCTGTCTTGATGGAGATCACTGTCTGAAGCAAACCTTTTACCTTCGGCGTTGGTCTTCCTTTAATTATTACCTCCTGCTTCGATTGAAAGTCCAGTTTAGAAAACTGTTTTATAAAGTCCAGGGGAGAGGAAAACATAAATGATCGTTGCCGCTGCACTTGACTTGCTAACTGTAGCTTGTTGTCACTTATTCTGCAGCCAAGTAACCGCAAGAATGATCTCTGGGATCACCAGCGTCCTCTATCACCATGAGGCGGGAGAACAGGTGCCTCACACAGTGCGTCTTCGCAGCCGTTTTATGATTGCCCAGCACAAGACATACGTTACGCACATACAGTTGTTGACAAAATACACTGGATTGATTGATTGATTAAAACTTTTATTAGTAGATTGTACAGTACGGTATATATTCCGTACAATTGACCACTAAATGGTAACACCTGAAAAAGTTTTTCTACTTGTTTAAGTCGGGGTCTACGTTAATCAATTCAGGGTAGGGAACCCACACAGTCACGGGGAGAACATGCAAACTCCACACAGAAAGATCCCGATCCCAGGTTCTAACCCAGGACCTTATAGTTGTGAGGCACACATACTAACCCCCCTTATAGATGTGCATTGTATGAAAAACAATGCAACAGAATGTTAGTTTTATGAAGTAATTGTGCAGCATTTACATTGGAGATTGGATTTCTACAGCATCTCCTTCAAGGTGGTTGTCCGTCAAACACACCATCAGCAGCTTTTTCATATTTTCAAGGATATCATTTTAACATTATTGACTGCAATTTGACTCATTCTTCATCAGTTTGGTGCAGGCTATCAGTGAACTGCAAATTGCTTCACTAAATTGGCGGTACACTTGGTCATGTTATGGATTTTTTTACTTCAATTTAGGGCTGGGCGATATTGACAAAAAAGTATATCTCTATGTATTTTTACGTAAACTCAATATTCGATACATATTTCGATATATATTTTCCGGATGAAAGTACACCAATAAAAATATTACTTTTTGAGTGGGATTCACCGAAATTGAACTGAATGACAACTGTACTGTAAAGAGTCAGTGGCACTTTTATTAACCCTGTTCGTCAAGATGGGTATTAACAGCACAGAAAATAAACTGTTTAAGTAGCACAGACTTACATAACATAAATAAAATGATCTATCTATGATCCTCCTCACTTCGGCATACATTTTTGGCAGCATTTCTCATGAGAAATATGCTCGGCTTGGCTATTCGAGAAAAGTTTTGATTTTGGCTTACATGGTAAACAACTTAAATTAATTTTTTATCCAGAGGCATTCATTTGTCCAAATGTGGCCAAGTAGACGCATTGGAGGTTTCCTGGGCGTCGTCTACATTGCTAAAATAAAAGAAGGAAGAGAATCCCTCTCCCATCTTCCACTGTTTTTTTAAATATATAAGTTGCCCGTTTGAAAATTCCCTCTTCTCTTCTACGACTTTCTCGTAGTCATTTGGGATGTCTGTTGTGATTTCCCTTTCTCGTTTGATGAACCCGGCCTATCTTTCCTCTGATCGGCCTAATTTCAACCAATCATAACTCATCATAGTAAACAACCAACCAATCATGGATGTTCTTATAGTGCAAACACGTCTTGTAAGGAGGAAGGGGAGCGGATTCGTAGCCCATGAGAGGGAGTGAGGAGCGGGGGAGAACAAGGCACACAACAAATAAGCGATGTTTGGTCATTTTAATGTGAAATAAATTATATCAATATTAGTATATATTCTTAATTAATATCTTGTTTGGAAATTGATATATCTTAAAAATTCAAAATATTGCCTAGCCCTACTTCAAATACTATCATGTGCTTCTCAGCAATGTTCGTCACACTAACATTCTTCCTTACCATGGTTGGAAAACAGTTATGTCCATCTTTAGCGATAAGCTAATGCGAGCAAGTAAGACCAGATGTTTTGGGTGGATGTTCACTGTGACATTTACGACGCCAACTAATGGCGGGTAGGCTTGTAACTCAAATTTCTGCTTGACACTTAAATCATTACAATGAACTGAGAGACAGTTCTTATTTCAAAACACTCTAGAGATGAAGTCCTACTGTACTCCTACTACATAGAAATCCAAATTAGTTATATGTTATAGAAACGACTCAATGCTGTTGTTTTTGTTCTTTTGGATCATAGGTCCTGGTGCAGATTGATCAGGTGAAGAGTCGCATGCAGTTGGCAGCAGAAGCGTTGCAGGAAGCTGACAAATGGACCACACTAAGCACAGACATTGAAGAGACCTTCAAAACACAGGTTCAATAAAGCATTCTTTGTTTTTACTGATCAAGAGCATATCTAAAAAAATGCTCGTTTTTAGGATCTTGCAGCCATCTCGTCCAAGCTGACAAGCATGCAGAACAGCTTGGCCATGCTGGTGGACACGCCAGACTACTCAGAAAAGTGTGTCCACCTGGAGGCTCTAAAAAACAGACTAGAAGCCCTGGCCAGTCCGCAAATAGTCTCTGCATTTAATTCCATGTCTGTAGGTAAGTCTAGGCTTTCTAGTGCAACTGTTATCGCTTTATTTTTTATTTCTTTATCTAACATTGTTGGTTGATTCATTTTCCCTGTGCAGACCAAGCCAAACTATTTGTTAAAGTTTTCTCAGAAATTGACAGAATGCCGCAACTCCTTGCCTACTACTACAAGTGTCATAAAGTGAGTAAACAAAGCTCGATCATGTTTTAAATACTTGCTATGACATAATGTGTGAATGTAAATAAATGGTTCTACTGGGACGTCTCTAGGGGCAGATGGTGAACATGTGGCAGGATCTCTCCCAGAGCGAGCTCAGCCTAAATCAGCAGCTAACCGAATTCTACGACACCTTGTTCTCCACGTGGCACACTCAGCTCCAGTGGTGCAGCCAAGTTAAAAAAAACAAAAAAACGTCAAATGTTACATCATTAATAGGTATAGTATACACTTACAATGTTCTTTACCCTCCAGGTGTTCAAAAACCCATATGAGGTCGTGACCGTGTTGCTGATCCAGACTCTGGGCGCCATGGTTCCCTCGATCCCCGTGTGCCTGAGCACGGCCATGGAGCGAGCGGCTCAAGAGAAGTGCCTTGACACCCTGCTGGAGCTCCACCACACCACGCTCACACTGGGACACAACCTTGAGGCCGCCATGATGCCACACATCGGTCTGTAGTTACCTTAAAGGGTAGATTCTGTAAATTACTCTTTTAGAATTTTGGGTGGTAATAGTGTGTGCTGTGTTTTTAGGTGAGAATAATCTCCTGAAGGTGAATGAGCTTGTGTGTGCGCTGTACGACCCTTATAAGTCGTATCAGCTGCAGTATGGAGAACTGGAAGAAACACACCTCCTCATCCAGATCAGTGCTGTTCCTTTGGTAAGATATGTTAAATTGAGATGGGATTTATGGCTCTCTGAAGGAATCATGAGGAGCCGCTACTTTGAAAGAGTCGTTCAAAAGACTGGCACCTTGCTGTACTTTTTAAATTGTGGCAATTACTTTGTTCGCTCATGTAACTAAAAGCAACTTCTTATTCACCTAAAAGAGCAATTCAAAAGACTCGACTCATTCAAGAACGTCACATGTCTAATGCTAAACAAAATATAATATGCGGTGCATCCGAAAAGTATTCACACAGCTTCACTTTCTCCGCATTTTGTTTTGTTACAGCCTTATTCCAAAATGGGATACATTAATTTTTGTCCTCAAAATTATACACAAAATACCCCATTGACAATGTGAAAGTTGTTTATTATCAAGAGCTTTTTGAAATTGATTAAAAATACAAAACTGAAAAATCACAAGTACATAAGCATTCACAGCCTTTGCTCAATACTTTGGTAGCAATTACAGCCTCAAGTTTTTTTTATACGATGCCACATCCTTTGCACACCCATTTTTGGACAGTTTTGCCCATTCCACTTTGCAGCACCTCTCGAGCTTCATCAGGTTTAATTGGAAGTGTCGCTGCACAGCCATTTTCAGATCTCCCCAGAGATGTTCCATCAAATTCAAGTCTGGGCTCTGTGTGAACCACTCAAGGACATTTAAAGAGTTGTCCTAGCCATTCTTTTGAAATGTTGGCTGCTTTGGGTCGTTGTCCTGCTGAAAGATGAACTGTCGCTGCATTCATCTTTCCCTCTAGCTAGACTAGTCATCCAGTTCCAGTCTTCCAGTTTCCTGTTGAAAAACATCCCCAAGCATTATGCTGCCACCACCGTGCTTCATTTCAGGGATGACATTGGTTTCCTCCGAACTTGACGCCTAGCATCAATGCCAAAGAGTTCATTCTTAGGCTCATCAGACCAGAAAATGTTGTTTCTCATGATCTGAGAGTCTTTTTGGTGCATTTTGGCCAACTTGTACAGAGGAATTGCTTCCATCTGGCTGCTATACCATACATACCTAAATGGTACATTCCTGCAGAGATGGTTGTCTTTCTGGAAGGTTCTCCTTTCTCCACAGAAGAATGCTGAAGCTTTGATAGATTGACCACCGGGTTCTTGGTCACCACCATGACTAGGGCCCTTCTTCCTCGATCGCGTAGGTGGCCATGAAAGAGGCAATGAGCAGCTTACATACAGTATGACAAATACGTAAAGTGGGTAAGCAAGGAGATGGCCTAAAAACAGTTTTAGAAATTGATTCTTGAAAATTATGAATCGATTAAGAAGGATATGAATTACATTTTCTGGCACCCCTACTGACCAGTGGCCACTATGCTAACCCCACTCCCCACCCTCCCCATTTTGGCTGTGTTTAGTCACACTTTTCACTTTCTTGTCCACATTTAGGAGCATGGTGAAGTCATTGATTGCGTGGAGGAGCTGAACCACTCTGTCGGGAAACTGTTTGGCCTGGCAAGTGCCGCTGTAGACCGTTGTGTGAAGCTCACTGATGGACTGGGCGTGGTCGGCCTCCTCAAGGCTCTCAAAGCGCTCTTCACCAAGTAAATATCTTTAAACACACACTCTGTTGACTCTTGTGCGTGCATGCTAGTGTTTTTTTTTTCCAGGTATGTGTCCGACTTCTCCACTACACTGCGTTCCATCAGGAAGAAGTGCAAACTGGAGGACGCACCCACTTCTTCCGTGTTCCGTGAGGACTGGACGGCCTTTCAGAATTCTGTCAGGTTTGTGACACAAGTAAATAGATAACTAATGCTTGGGACTACATCCAAGCATATTATAGCAATCCTTATCATGCATTTAGGCCCCCTCATGAGTTGTGTGCGTGCGATTGGACCTAGGGCGGGTTGATATGGACTTAAACTCAAAAGTCAAACCAAAGTATGGATGATAAGGATGTAAATTTTTTTTTTAAACAAATACTTCCATCCATGCATTTTCTACCGCTTGGCCCTTTTGGGGGTAGCGGGTGGTGCTGAATACTTAACATGAGTAAATTCTTCTGGAAATTTTAAAGTTTCATGCATAGATAGATGCACATACAAATATTAAAAAACCTTGAAAATATTATATTAATATTAAACTATAATATTAAATAATCTTTAAAAGAAATATTAGCTATGCTCAAATATTCAGCCATTAACAAAAACACAAATGAACACAATATAAAATAAAGTTTCTGGTCAGCAGCAACTTGAAAATAATTTGCCTTTTAACAAAATTTGTTTTTTTTTTAGCTCAACATCGTTAGAATACTTTTGTTCCCTTGAAACATTAAACAAGGAACACCCAAGCTGTCAACTGCAGGATGCTGTGTGGTAGGTGACAATATTGCCACTGCAGCTAAACACCCTTTCAAACTCAATTTTAAATGTAGTTTAAAAAATGTATATAAATTACTCACAAATTAACCCCAAAAAGTAAAATAATAATAGTAACAACAATAAATCTAAATAACAACAGTGAGATAAAAAAACAATATAATTAAGTTTTTACATTGTTTTTTTTCCTGTTTTTCCTTTTTACCCGTGTTTTACCACTGTAGAGTGTGTGCTTTTTGTGTCAAATAAAACGTTATAAAATGTTCCATCCATCCATCCATCATCTTCCGCTTATCCGAGGTCGGGTCGCGGGGGCAGCAGCCTAAGCAGGGAAGCCCAGACTTCCCTATCTCCAGCCACTTCGTCTAGCTCTTCCCGGGGGATCCCGAGGCGTTCCCAGGCCAGCCGGGAGACATAGTCTTTCCAACGTGTCCTGGGTCTTCCCCGTGGCCTCCTACCAGCTGGACGTGCGCTAAACACATCCCTAGGGAGGCGTTCGGGTGGCATCCTGACCAGATGCCCGAACCACCTCATCTGGCTCCTCTCGATGTGGAGGAGCAGCGGCTTTACGTTGAGCTCCTCCCGGATGGCAGAGCTTCTCACCCTATCTCTAAGGGAGAGCCCCGCCACCCGGCGGAGGAAACTCATTTCGGCCGCTTGTACCCGTGATCTTATCCTTTCGGTCATGACCCAAAGCTCATGACCATAGGTGAGGATGGGAACGTAGATCGACCGGTAAATTGAGAGCTTTGCCTTCCGGCTCAGCTCCTTCTTCACCACAACGGATCGATACAACGTCCGCATTACTGAAGACGCCGCACCGATCCGCCTGTCGATCTCACGATCCACTCTTCCCCCACTCGTGAACAAGACTCCTAGGTACTTGAACTCCTCCACTTGGGGCAGGGTCTCCTCCCCAACCCGGAGATGGCACTCCACCCTTTTCCGGGCGAGAACCATGGACTCGGACTTGGAGGTGCTGATTCTCATTCCGGTCGCTTCACACTCGGCTGCGAACCGATCCAGTGAGAGCTGAAGATCCCGGCCAGATGAAGCCATCAGGACTACATCATCTGCAAAAAGCAGAGACCTAATCCCGTGGCCACCAAACCGGAACCCCTCAACGCCTTGACTGCGCCTAGAAATTCTGTCCATAAAAGTTATGAACAGAATCGGTGACAAAGGACAGCCTTGGCGGAGTCCAACCTTCACTGGAAACGTGTCCGACTTACTGCCAGCAATGCGGACCAAGCTCTGACACTGATCATACAGGGAGCGGACTGCCACAATAAGACATTCCGATACCCCATACTCTCTGAGCACTCCCCACAGGACTTCCCGAGGGACACGGTCGAATGCCTTCTCCAAGTCCACAAAGCACATGTAGACTGGTTGGGCAAACTCCCATGCACCCTCAAGAACCCTGCCGAGAGTATAGAGCTGGTCCACAGTTCCACGACCAGGACGAAAACCACACTGTTCCTCCTGAATCCGAGGTTCGACTATCCGGCGAAGCCTCCTCTCCAGTACACCTGAATAAACCTTACCGGGAAGGCTGAGGAGTGTGATCCCACGATAGTTGGAACACACCCTCCGGTCCCCCTTCTTAAAGAGAGGGACCACCACCCCGGTCTGCCAATCCAGAGGTACCGCCCCCGATGTCCACGCGATGCTGCAGAGTCTTGTCAACCAAGACAGCCCCACAGCATCCAGAGCCTTAAGGAACTCCGGGCGGATCTCATCCACCCCCGGGGCCTTGCCGCCGAGGAGCTTTTTAACTACCTCAGCGACCTCAGCCCCAGAAATAGGAGAGTCCACTACAGATTCCCCAGGCACCGCTTCCTCAAAGAAAGACGTGTTGGTGGGATTGAGGAGGTCTTCGAAGTATTCCCTCCACCGATCCACAACATCCGCAGTCGAAGTCAGCAGAACACCATCCGCACCATACACGGTGTTGATAGTGCACTGCTTCCCCTTCCTGAGGCGCCGTATGGTGGTCCAGAATCGCTTCGAAGCCGTCCGGAAGTCGTTTTCCATGGCTTCCCCGAACTCTTCCCATGTCCGAGTTTTTGCCTCCGCGACCGCTAAAGCTGCACACCGCTTGGCCCGTCGGTACCCGTCCAAAATGTTTGTTAATTAAATGCAAAAATCATCACATTTATTTGTCCAATACATCTTAGGACAATTTTTACCAGCATTTTTGGCCAAAGCATAATATTTGTGTAAATGTGTCAATAAGTGCTTTAAGTACATTATGCTTTTTGTAAGGTACTTTTTTGAAACCTTTATTTTGTTTGTGCAGTCAGGCTGGATGTGGCGCTCAGCGTTATTATTGTAGAGGGGAGAAGTTTGCTGTTCTGTTTTTCTCAGCTTGACGAGTAAGGAGACATCTTAAGGCTGTAAAAAAAAAAAAGTCCCTTTCAAGTTGTACGTTGCTGTTACATCGATGATGTGATTCACAACAACACAAGCAGATGAGATGTGTTGTGGGTGTATGGATTGTTATTGCCAGCTTTTGCTTTGTAATTCAGTCGCTGTTTTAAGTGACTGTATTAACATTGTTTAGTTCATGACAGAGCGGTTGAGTTTTTGGGTGAAGAATGAGCGGCCCCGGACACATTATTTTCCCAAACAAATGTTAATTTCACTCACATTGTTGTCAATTTCTGTGATATTCTGCTTTTAACAGCGGATTCCATTTTATTGGCCAATTATGTGACTCTGTCCGTGGTTACGTCAACGTGAATATTATCAATCAATCAATCAATGTTTACTTATATAGCCCTAAATCACTAGTGTCTCAAAGGGCTGCACAAACCACAACACAAACCACTACCACATCCTCGGTAGGCCCACATAAGGGCAAGGAAAACT